>NW_019731276.1:495128-499714 GCF_002891405.2 Cryptotermes secundus | reverse complement strand
AGAATGCGCTGCAGTTATATTACATTTCCTTGCTAAATCTCGCTCATAGAATTTGGTCTCAAATGAATAAGTCAAAGTCACCCCCTAAGGGCGGGTGGTTGGTGGGCGGACGGTGGGCCAAATTTTTCTTCTTTTTGATCCCATGTGGATTTTAATAAACCCCGCTTAGGTTGAGTGTCTTAATGAGCGGCCGCAAAAAAAATCTTCCCTCACCCCGGTCCCTCCCTCTATCTCTCCATCCTCCTTTACCCTATCTCCTAACTTCTTTCCATTTTATTTTTCACAAAAATCCTACTGGTTTTGAACCAGGGACCTTCTGAACACTAAGCTGGTGTCTTACCCCTAAGCCACCAGCACCACTGAAAATTATTTTCTTTTATCTTCCTCTTAAGCTACATCTTCGACTATAATTCCAGAAAAATCAATTAACTTACTTTCTAAATCACAAAACTATACTTGGTTTCGAACCTTCCAACTCTTGTTCACTACGCCGGTGTTTTACCAATAAGCCACCGATGCCACGGAAATTTTTGAGCTTTAATCTTCCCCTCATATTACATTTCGCTATATAATTCCATAAAAATCTCATTACAAAAATAGTTCCGTATTCGAACCACCAACCTTACATTTACAACGCCGGTGCCTAACCACTAGACCACCAGACCATTTATGCTGTAGTTGCCTGCGATCGTCCTTATATTATACGACTTGGTTTATAGCTGCAGAAAAATCGTATTTATTTATTTATTCACTTTTCAATTTCTATTGACAAACGACACCGTGGTCTAGAACCCGGTACCTTCCCAATTCTACGTCCATGTCTTACCCACGTATCACCAGATCTATACAAATTCGTTACCTTCTCCTTTCTCATATAGTACCACTTGCTTCCTACATGCACAAATTTCTTAAGGTTTTTTCTCACAAAAATATTCGTGTCTTCGCACCACGTAACATCTAAAGCATAATCGGTCCGTTACCAAAGGACCACCACTGTTATGACATCTATTCGCCTTCGTCTTCCACATATCCTACCACTTTGTTTCTACCTTTACAAAATTCCTCTTTAATTCTTGCTTCGTTTCAAAGTAATTTTACAACTGACGGTTGTCAGTTTCTCTTAATTTAGAGCCCATTCAGACCCTCTTGACCAGATCTTAGTCTTGAAGTAGCCTCACTGTTTGGCCTTTAATAGGAATCCTTTCTGATAACAAGACGGGTCTATCCATTCTCACTTGTCACAGGCAATTTCTTTCTATATTTCGTCCTTCCTCCTCTAAACTATATGTCACGACCTCTACAACTATACATATACAGGATGGTTCACTACTTTAGGGCATAACTGCAGGAGGTGATTTCCTAGGTCTTTGTGATCAAAAAAGTTCATATAAACATGTGTACGATTTTGGACGGTTACGCAGTTATGACTGTTTTAAAATCAGAATAGAAGGTAACGATTACTGGCAATAAACGGAACAAAATAATAAACCAGCATAATAAATGATACATTTAAAGTATGAATGTAAAATTAACTTCGTGAAATTACCTTTAATTTGAATTTGTTGGTGCTTAAATCCGATTTTCGAAAATGCCACCGCCGGCCACAACACAGACTGCCGCTCGGTTGTGAACCGCGCCGGACATACCAACCCACCCCGCCTTAGGTACCTCTCAGGTGTCGAGATAACGAGAACGCTCTGTCTGTAGCTGGCTAAAAATAGCGACCCTCCAGCTGACAGACGCGGTTCACACGAGGGCGTGTACAGGAATGAAAAAACGGTCTAACTCCGTAACCGTCCAAAATCGGACACATATTTATATGAACTTTTTTGATCACAAAGACCTAGCAAATCACCTCCTGCAGTTATGCCCTAAAGTCGCGAAACACCCTGTATACTGCACATGGCATCTATTGGCAATTTGTATATATATATAAGGCCCTGTCAGCCCACAACAGATTCAGCCTTATTTTCATTAGCTCACGCTAGACCGGCAATTTAGGCACCTCAACGATCATAAGCTTCGCCGCCGCAAAATTTAATCTTCATGTTCTGTCGGGCTTCGCCTTATGCAGTATTCTGAACATTTGCATTTTCAAGATCTTCTGTGGCTTCTGGGTGTTGACCGCTCTACGCCTTGGGATATTGGTGTTGTTGCGGAGAACCTTGATTTCTAGGCCCTGTACTTTCGAAATGTGGGTATTTGCCACAATTCTCAACGTAAGCATACGGCATTGCAGATATAAATAATGCTCTGTGGACAGTACATTTCATCTCAGAGCTTAATCGCTCACTTTTCAATGAAGGACATGATCTAATAAATGTTGTGAAGGCATTGGACTCGGTGATTTCTGTATCTAATCCTCTTACCGAAAAATATACAGATGTTGTACATGACTCACGAAGGGAGTTCTTCGTCCGTTCAATATGAGATGACACCCAACTGATCTCTCTCTCTTGACATAAAATTTCATTTCTTTTGTTCCAGGGCTCACACTGCGTCTCAATCACATCCAGACTTCGCTGCAGCGTTCAGAGAACATACCCTTCTTTGCTCTCAGTCGCATATACATAGGTACCAGCAGCAAACACACCTAGATATACACTAGTATCTTTGATGGAAGGGGGGAAGGTTCATTTATACATGTGCTGTACAACGCGTGGTACTCCTTTTCTCTTGGCGTAAACGTTTCGCCTTCGACTGAAGGCGAAATTTTAATTTGGACTTATACACACTGTTGTATGGCCCCTAGCCGCAGAGAAATCTTCGCTGCGTCTTATGGCCGCCCGCCTGTACATTTCTCCAATTACTTCGATTTCCCCTGCCAATCTTTGTTCCACCAACTGCTCTACAATCACCGTCATCTAGAATTGGTACAATAAGCTACAAGTAGCCAAAGTACCAAATGGTCTCTCTGACTCCAATAAAAGCAATAATTAAAGTATTGTGTCCACATCCCACCCCCTTGGCTCCATTTCTCCCAATGTCAACCTATCTTATCTTATGCAAAAATAAAGCACCTTATGATGCATAAAATATACGGATAAGAATATAACATTAAGACTAGTATTTACTATTAAGAAAGTACTTCAGTGAATAAAAAGAATTCAGTAGAGGGTATTTTTCAAGTATTTTTAAATTGATTCTTATCGTCTAATATTTTTTATGTAAGTAGGTAAGTGATTATATCCATATAATAAACACAATTTATATAAATTGACAACCTTGGTTGTGAACAGTAAAAATTATTTTTGCTTCTGGTATTGATATCATATAACTCCAAATTTATTTTAAATAAGGAAATATTATCAGTTACAAAGATTAATATTGAGAATATATACTGAGAGTAAAATGGTAATATATTTAATTTCTTAGAGAGATCTGTACAGGAGTCCCTATTTCTAGAATTTGTAATAATTCTTATGACCCTTTTTTGCAGTTTAAATATATTGTTACTATGAGAGGAATTCCCCCAGAAGATTATACCATATGACATAACTGCATGGAAATAAGAATAGTAAATCATTATCAGTGATTCGTGAGAGACAAAGGGTCTTAAGGATCTGCTAGCATACCATGCTTTGCCTAATTTGACCATGAGTCCATCAATATGATTCTTCCATGACAAAGCTGTCAACAGTCCCCATTCCCAACGATGGCATCACGAACAGGCTTATATATTGCTGAAGCATCTTTTAACTGGCTTTCTAACATGACACAATTATCACATCTGTAAACACCATTATAAGCCTGGTCATGACAATTGCTCAGAGCAAGAATCAAGCAAGACACACCCGCCACCATCTTAGTTGTAGGAGTATATGTATTAAAATTTAATGGTGTTAAAACATACATTCAATTGGTCAAATGAAATAGGATCATTTTTAAAGTCTAGTAAAGTAGGGTTACCAACAATAATGCTGGTATCATCAGCAAATGAGACCTGCTTAGAATTATTATTTACTACTTTAAGTAAGTCATTTATATAAAAAAGAAAAAGCATTGGTCCAAGCACAGATCCCTTGGGCACACCATGTTTAGGCTTTCCCCATTCTGAAGAAGTATAAGATTGTGTTAAATTATCATCAATGAGAACTCGTTGATTCTTGTCACTGAGATCTAATTTGATTAAAGCATGTGCATTGCCTATAATTCCATAGAATTTCAGTTTCTTCATTAATAAGTCATGATTAACACAATCAAAGGCTTTCTCCAGGTCACAAAAATACCTCCCACATATGCCTTATTATTTTAAGGCCTGAAGAATGTCATTTAGGAGTAACATTGCCTTTTCTGTTGAAGAATTACTTCTAAACCCATACTGTTCAGTAGATAGTCTATCATTATTTATTACATGTTTGGAGAGTCTTATATATATATATACAGGGTGTCCCAGGAGGAATGTGCCAAACTTCGGGAGGGTGTTCCTTATGTTAAAGTATGCCGATATAACCCAAAACACCTATGTCCAAAGTTGAACGGTTACGGAGATAATGGCCAGAGAAGTGTCAAACTTTGACCGGGGTTACACACTTGTTGATTACAAAATAGATATTAAAACTGGCAGGAATATGTGGATTCTGTAA
>NW_019731276.1:466177-494483 GCF_002891405.2 Cryptotermes secundus | reverse complement strand
TATATATATATATATTGACTGAAATGGTTACAGATCTGACGATATTCAAAGTGGTTTTCATTTTATTCTTTGAATTTGCGATTAATCCATCATAATCAAGTCTTTTGGCTGCACTAATAACACTGGATAAAATCCTACAATATAATTTATAATAACTTTTAAAATTTATGTCATTATTCTGTACAACAAGCAAAGTTCCCACCTACATCGACAACAGATTTTTACACCTGGTGTTATCCAGTTATTGATTTTTTCTTGGAACTAGTTGTTTTTTTAATGAAAAAAAAAGAATAGAAAATTTTCAAATATGTATTTAAAAAGGAGTTAAAGATAATATCAACATCATTACCACTGCATACATCGACCCACATTTCATAGCTTAATTGTATTTTGAAATTAAGCAAAAACTGATCATTAAAAATTCTTATAGTTGAAATTTTATGTTTATGAATTTGAAGGCAGATATTTTTAATAAGAAGTTGTGCATCATGATCAGATAATCCACTGATCATAGGATAGACCAAATACTTCCCAGACTGAGAGTGGTCGATAAATATATTATTCAGTTAATGAGACAGAATTATTATGACATCTGGTTGGAAAATCTATTATAGAAAGAACAGTTTAAATGACAATAACAAAGTGTTAAGCTGTTTTTTTCTAGGGCTATCCTTTAGGTAGTTTATATTTATGTCACCACATAAATAAATTCTATACCATAGCTGTAAACAGTATTTAAAGCTCTTTCTAGACAATTTAAAAACTGTAAAAAATTCCAAGATGGCACCCTAAACAGCTACTATACAAATATTTCGCCCAACTGATTGAAGTTTAACAGGACATATTTCAATAATTTGATCTATACAAAATCTATCCAAGTCAGTATTTAAATAATTTATGGAATTGTGCACAAAAATACATACACCACCTTTACTTAAAAATTTCCTACAGTACACAGCACCAACGTTGTAATGATCAATAGTAATCTTGTTCCTTTCTAGAGAATTCATATGGTGTTCCATTTAACATAAAATGTGTGGAAAATCAGGGCATAAAGCACTTAATAACTCACCAGTCTTATATTTTAAACCTCTAATATTCTGGCGAAAAACTCAAACTATTAGTAGATGTTTGATGTATAGAAAGACGATTATTATTGTTAAGATAATTATATGATATCTGCTCATCATTCAAATTATGTGTAACAGTACTATCTATTAAGTTTACAATATTGTTTATTTCCCCTATTGGGCTTATTGAGCTTCCCTCACCCCCATCATCCCTCAAGTTATTAAAGTCTACCAATTACATCACGTGAGGGGTTTACCATAAAAAATCCTCCCTTCTAGTTACAGGTACCTTGCTTTGCCTATTAGAGGTTCTATGCAGATTAATTTCATCTATTCCAATTACCTGCTGTTGTATCCTTAGTTCATTGTTTCTTATGTTTTCACTACTTACATTTACATTGCCAAATAAAGTTGTCATCTCTTCATTACAACTACCAGCGTTATCTACCATAACGTTATCTTTCCAGATAAGATTGGTCGGAATTTGAAATCCTTTTCCCATTAAATTATTAATTTGTCGGAGTATGAGTTTCACTACTAAAGTCTTTCCTAGAAAATTCCAGTGTAGACCATGCCTCGTGAAACATTCTCATTTAAGATTTGTTTCTAACAGTGAGACATGGTTGTATGAGATAGCAGTTATTTTTAACATTCTATTAAATTGTTCAATTTCACAAGGAAAGTGAAAGCAAACACAAGGTGATGTAGAATTTACACAAATTACAGCACGCGTAAATACAATATGAACCATGACCAACTCGTTCTTAGACAAAAATCCTGTTTAACTAGATTAATATTTGTGAGCAATGACATGGCATGCTGTCCAGATAGGTATAGAACACAAATCATATACTTCATTTCAACTATAATAGCACATACATTACCCAGTACCCAACAGCAGTGTACTCAATAGCCTGGTGGATAGTATCAAAATGTAGTTTCCAACTTTACATGGTACATTATAACACTAATAGTGAACCCAAAAACTGAATGTAGCATGTACTTTTGTTGGACATCAGAGACAGAGTGGGTTGGTCATAAACAGTATAGCAGATAAGTTCTTGTCCCAGAATGAAGGGAAGGAATCAGATTGGCAGATCAGGAAGCTACAGAGAATAAAGAGCCAAACCAACCAGACAAGAGAAATAAATGAGCAGAAAACAGTGCTATATGGTTCAACACAAATTACTGTAGCAACATGTCTTCTAGTATTATTTTTGTTATATAGATCAGTGGGTGAAAAGTCTCCAGTATCTTCTTTCCTTTTTCATTTCTTGCCAACTTCTTCCTCTTCCTTTGTATCTTCCAGCACCATACTTATTCTGGGTCCTTCCATAGGTCTTTCCCTTTAAATTTTAAATATACCATTCTTTTTAAAAGTCCATTGTTTCTCTTCTCTGTTAACAAATTTTGAATTTCCCTTTCTTCTTCTATAGCAAATAAGTTATATATAAGTTAGAAGTTAAAAACATGGAAATATTACATAATTACATCAGTTATTACAACAGTATAGATTAAAACTATTTATGTAGGATTTGAGGTTCTCACAGCGGTGGTTATGAAGAATTGTGTCTTCTGGATATAATGCCATGTATTCTGTTGAATGACAACTGATATTTAGGAGAAACATGGGAAATGACATGTCAGTAAAACGTCAGTTGACTTTAACTGAACTACAGTGTATTATATTCCAGAAAGTAGAATTATTTAAAAATATTTAGTTAACAATTCGAATACTTAAACTATTAAATTGTGTTAGTGTATGTAGGTAAAATACCAAATACAGTAAAACTTGGTTATAGCAACATCGGTTTCTGCGACACCTTGTCTATTGCGTCAAATATTCAATGGTACGAACTAATTCCTCATAAAGCAACTGTTTTTATGCCTTGCTTAGTACGACATGCACAAATGCATCAACCTCGTATGTAACGTCATTTTCATTCCTGAATTTCTCTGATATCGTGGGAAAGTTCGATGTGTCTGCCCACCCTCACTTTCTCTACTTGCTGACGTGACTGTCCTGGAAGAATACGACCNAGTAGGCCTACCTTTAATATACAGTATTAGTGCGGTGTGTATTGTCAGTGAAAAGCGCTGTAATATGTCTTTGATATTACACATTTGGGCAATTCCACGTTAATGTTTAGTCTGTACTTAACTACGTATTTCACTAAAAAATGCAACATTTTTAACTCGGTTTTTGGTAGATTTTTACGTGACTAACATAAGGCTACTGTGGAAGTGCCCATTTCGGTTATGACATTCGTTTATAATGACACTATATTTAGGTCCCTTTGATGACGTTATAACCAAGTTCTACTGTATTATAAAACTACTAGATTGTTTTGTATTCATTTCATTTTTAAGACAAACTTTTATTAAAATTAAATTTGGTTAGATGTCTGTAATTAATACATGTATTGCATTCAACTACAATGTTAGTTGCTTAGTGATCTGTAAAGTACATTTATATCAGTTGTATGATATTGAAGCTGTGACCGATGGCCTGTGTCATTTCATATGCTATACAAAAAACAAAGTTTTTGCTGCATAAGAGTTACCTTATGGAAAGACTTTAGTTTATTGAAATCAGCACAGTGTTGATATCAAATCTCTTGTATATAGTACCATAGCTTCGCAGATATACTGAGCACTTCTTCCTCCAAATGTCTCTTAAAAACTGACTGCATGTTATATTCATGCACATTAATTTTCTACCTAATAAAAATATCTAACAGGATCAAATATATGTAAATATAATGCACCATCAGCTTTTGTTTAAAGACATTTGGAGCAAAAATGTACAGGTTTAGGTGCATACAGTCATGTGGCATGGATTGGTTGTCTATTTAAATGGGAAATATAACCTCAATAACTAATGTGAGCATAATCAGACTTTGTCACATGTGATAACAGCATCACTTCCCTGATAGTGTTGTAACCCGAAGTTCAAAGGTTTGCAACTCTTGTGGAGGATATGCTGATGTAGTCTTCTGGAATTTGCTATTACCTTTCATGTATGTCTATGGTTCCTTTGTATTTTAAGCCTTTTATATTGAGGTGTGAAGTTTACCACAACTTTGCTGTATCCTGCTGAAAGTTAAGTTTTCATTTCTAGTATTATATTTAAGCATCCTGTTGCACTCCATACGATAAATGATATAAACTCCGTCTCAAGTGCAAACAATATATTTTGTGTCTTTGATCTTGCTCCCTACACTACATGTTTCGGCCTCAGACGGCCATCATCAGGTGTATAACACTCACGTCGCTGTCACACTGCACCCAGTTCAAAATTTAACATCTAAAACACTCTCCCTGTCATTATCAACCAGTATAATATTCATTATAACACATACTATTCAGCGTAAAACCTATACTTTTAGTAACTTAGGTCCAACACCATTAGAAACTTTGTTTCTCGTTAATGGAGTGTGATATTGTCATTAATAATTTCAGCACAGGGAATATGTGCCATGCAGTATTAGTCCTTACAGTTTGTTCTTCATGACTTTTTTCAAATCATATGCCTGAAAATAATGTACTAAGATTGGAAGCTGCTTCATGTGCTTAATGGTTAGGAGATAAGACATAACAAATTTGAAGCATCTGATATACTATGATTGTGGAGTTCAGTATGATAGGCGTGCCTTCATAAGCAGTTAAGTCGAATTCGGCATTTGACAGCTCCAGTTTACGAAAATAATTATTTTCCTAAACTGGAGCCGTCAAATGCCGAATTTGACTAAATGTCATATATCCCCAAATGAGATTCAGCAAGCAATGCATTCCTATGTGTCTTTGCATGGAGATGATCTGTTATCGAAGTCCTCCCACCACTCGCTATTGAAAAAATTGAACTACATTTTATTACAGCAGTATCTTGTAAGTCAAGCAGCTGGATAAACAGAAAATCAACTTTCAATGAGTCACTGAAGTTACACTTTTGACTCCTCCAAAAGAGTGCTTTTGTTTTAGGGCAGACCAAACATTACTTGGGTACAGTGTGACTGCTGCACTATATCACACACAGAGGTTTACATAATGCACTATTTATGTAAGGAAGTTCACAACAATTTCAAGTTTACTTAGTTACTTGTTTGGTTACAAGCCGAATTGGTGTGATGGAACACCATCCTTATAGTGCAGCCTGCCACAGTGATTCTGAATGTGATTACCGGTATGCCCACAACATACATCTGTTCTGCTGAAATACGAACTGCAGACTGTTGACTAGTTGGCGTAAGACTTCAAGCGGTGCCATTTCTGGACCGAAAGTTCCCGCAATGACAATTGCCACTTTTATTCTCATTGATTATTTCAACATTAAAATATTTATAAAAGGATTTCATCTACAAATCAACTGTTAAAGTAAAAAAAATTATCTACTACAGTAATGCCTTCAAATGTCTATATGAACAAAGCTGCATAGTAGCCAACTTTTCAGTATTACTAACTTGGTTTGGAGCACTTGGAAGTAGCGGCATCTTGTATAGCACATAACTTGGTAAAAGTATGAAGTTGTGCTGAACTTAACAGGTTTTGTGTTATCAAAGCCTTAACCACCTCGTAAATAGCTCACAGATATCCAAGTATTTCACAGTTCAGCTCTTTTGTAATTAATCTCAGTTTATCAGCTACACTGTCACTATACAGACTGAGCTCTCCCAGATTATCAAATTGCATTAATTTATTTAAAAAATCTGGGACAAACTCAATCTGGGGCCTAAGTCTTATTTCAGGGACTGTCATCTACATTTAAGCATCTTGCTATATTTCTGGATGTGGTTTACTGGTAACCAGTGATGCACATGCACAACATGTGCGCCTAAGCTAGCTTCGCATGGATCAATCAAACACTCTATCATGCAGGTAACTAAATGAATGGCACATCCAGTCTGGATTACTGGGGTTTTGGACTCTTGCCCAGTATTCTAAAGAACACAACGTTTCATAAACTGAATCTGTTTCCGCCCTCCCTCCCTGAGGATGGAAACTGATCTACTTTCTGAAACGTTATGTCCTCTGTTCTTCAGAATATGGGATGATGGACAAAGTCCAAAAATTCAGTAACCCAGAGTGAAAGTATCAGTATTAAAAATGGGGGGGGGCACTACACAGGCTTACACGTGGAAAGGGGAAACAAACAACAGAGCCATTTGCCTGAAAGATGAATGGAGAGAGAAGGAGTAATGGTGAAACAGAACTTCAGGAAACAGGTTGCAAGCAAGGTTCTGAACTGGTTTGAAGTGACTTCAGATAGTCACATCACAGTTTTACCACCATCTTGTACTATTTAAAACATCACATAAACAGGGATTTGAAGCTGACAGTGACTTGGTAGCAGAAGAAAATCAGAAAAGGGAAAGAAGGCAGGACACAGTGGGAAGAACAGGGCTAAACATCAAATAAAGTATGGAAAAATGGCACATTTATTATGTCAGTTATCTTGTCAAATATTTTTCCATTGAAAAGAATCACCAGAAGCAGGTATTCTTCTTATTTTTATAATAATTACATGTTTGTTTAAAAAAAACAAACAAAAAGACACTTTCTCTGATCATGTAACAAGCTACCACCTGTATATTACTTCTCTGTGATTCACTTCACATTCTCCATGGCACAATTTTTTGGAATTCCATGGGGGAGGGGATAACCAATTGTCTTCTTTATTCTGTTAAAGCAGAATCTGAAAATATTTGCACCAGGAAAATAACACACTACAATTCACACAGGCTCTCACTGAGAGAGACAGAAAAGGAAGAGACAATGCATTCTTTTTGTCGCAATAAGAGCACTCTAGAATTTGTTTTAGTTAGTGGAGCTGTCTAGCTTAATGAAAAATACATTATACTATCATATTGATTATATATTACATAGTACAGGTTTGTCATCAGCTGTCACAACTGATTCACTGTTACCATTTTCTCTTTTGTCATGATGCTAAACATTATTCCAAAGGTTCCATTACCACCAAACACCTGTTTGTTGGTTAGAAGTACTGCCATTCTCTGCAGCAAGACCGAGGAACTTCTGCCAAACTATTCTTAAATATGACAATAACAAATGCAATGTAAGAATGATAATGATCCCAGCAAGAAAGTGTTGCCAACTGTCTACATTATAAGCAAATAATGAGGTTCTGTTAAGTCATGCATCTGTAGCACTGCTACAGTACAAAACATCTACCATGGACATGTTCTCTTTCATGACATTCCACAAATATAAAACCTTAAGAGCTATTCTTGTGAAAATGTCTAGAACCTAATGGACAAAATCTTAACAGCAGCCTCTGATTGAAACACATCTCTGATTTGATTTAATATTCCTGTATGGCACTTCTTTGACAAATGTTAGATAACATATTTTCTTAATATTCAAATTAACACTTCTTAATGTGCACTATTTTCTTTTCTCCAAGAAAAGTATAACAGAAATGAGTGTATCAGTGAAGATGATTTCTTCCAACATACGGCTCAATTATCAAAATAACAAGTTACATCAAAGGAAAATTTAAAGCAAAAACATTCCTGACAGATAACAATACAATTTGTACACCATTACTCATGGGAATAAATGCTATTAAAAGTATGAAAACATAAGAATAAGATCATGTGGTTCACACAATTCAGACCAATATCCTCTCCAATAAGGTGAGAAAATTTAGCCATCAAACTGGATACATTACACTATTTCAGCAGGGTTTCACCAGATCTCTGATATATGGTTCTAGATACTCAGGTGCCAAAGGTAACACATATGCTATATTGTTTATGTTGAATAGAACTCACCATTTCAGATTTAACATGAGAATATAATATTGTAACATGTTTGGAGTAGGTACTTCCATCGTAATGCAATATGCAGTGAGCTGTTGCATATACAATGCTGAAACAACAAACAAATCTCCCCGGAGACGAACGACCGAAGACTTGTTGCGTAACAATGGACCCTCTAAATAGTAGTAACGGAACCGTGAGAAATTATGTTTGGCATCCGGTCCGCATAACCCCTATATAAGCAGAGCTTACAACATGTACAGAGTATTGAGACGAGACAGTCTTGGGATAGGCGCCGCTGAAAACAGTTGGGATCCAGCCAAGGTCAGAGACAGTTGGAAGATAGCCACTGCAGAATGCAGTTGAAGTGATACCATTTGTATCCGAGTATGCAAGAATAAATGAATTCGCGAAATCCGAGGGCTACGTGAAGTTACTTGTCGCGTGACATACCCAACACGTGACAATATTTTTAATTAACTTTTTTGTCCTCAGTTAATAACTTTCAGATGTCACATCTGTCTATGATGCTGCTCTAAATGCTCTCTTTAGGAATAAATTTGTAAATAATTCCTTTAAAAATGAAAGCTCAAGCTGACACCTTAACACCAACCAGGGCAACTAGTATGATGATGCAAATGTGTCTGCTTCCCTCTGCCATCTGAAAGTCATAATTTGAACTTGCCACTGAATAAAGTAATCAGGCCATCAAAAAGAAAAGAAAGTATATGGGGCGATAAAACATATACAGAAACAATTTCAGACTAATTCTGTGCCAGGTAAAACATGGTAATAGACGAATCAATGGTTGGGTTCAGGTGCAAAATAATTTTCGAAGCTTAATCCAAAAGAACCAATGAAGTGGGGAATCAGATTATTTGCATTAGCTGAAAGTGACACTCATTATGTTCACAGTATAATCGCAAATTACGGAAAACTTACAGTTGACGCGTGTAACTTATCATACTCTGAAAAACCGTTCATTTCAAGAGCAGTTCTTTCCTTGATGGACAGACTATGACTCAGTGTGTCTGGTATTGAAGACTACCGCCATTTCATTGCCAGATATTATAGCAGTGCTGAGGAGGCCAAAGACTTTGACAATCAAAACTGTCAAGTACACAGTTGACTTTTTAACTCAATATGCCCTTCTTGCACCAACTTTTTGGGCAAAAACAGTTCACTTAGTGGCTTGGCAGGCAATTAAAAACCCTTGATGACCTGGCTGCGAAAAGTTTTCTAAATGCAACGACTGGAAAGGGTTAATGAGAGTGTTTTCTCAGAAAGTGAAAAACACGAGCTATAGGGACAGTCTAGCTGTACAATCTGACTGGTGAGGTCCTAACTAATACCACTAATGATGCAAGGTATCCATCATGCTGAAACATATATGGAACACAAATAGAGACACAGCCACAGTATGTAATTTTCACTTCATTTCTAAACTTAAATCTTTCCACAACATGATCACTGGAACAGATTTAGTGATGCAATCTGCACATGTGCAATGTTAACAATAATGATGACAAATGGTCTTTAGAAAGTAGCATGGGAAATTCTTAGCATTCTTACCAGTAATGCTCGAAAGTGAAAGAATGAATCAAAATATATCGTTACAATCTTCCCTAATGTTCCAACAGATGTTCTAGATAATTACCTTCTACAGATATTTAAAATATGACAAGGTAACTTGCACTAATATAGAGAAAAGAAAATCCTGCAGCCTGTAATATGGGTATGTCCACAGGTAAGCTGACAGTCGGCAACTTTACTTCCATCAAGAAAACAACTATGAAGAGATGATGGCAGTACTTCAGTAAAAGAACATAAAAACAAATGGAGTTTTCCGCACTGCTAGTAAAACTAAACTTTGGGTTTGATGTAGCATAAAAACAAATAAGTATCAGCTTAAGTCACAAAACTGGAAAGTACCAAATACAAGACCTCATAAATATATTCATGTACAAAATAACAATTTTGTAAAACTCCTGTAAATGCCAATCCACAATTACTGTAAAAATCAGTCTAAAAGAATTGCCTCTGATGGTAAAAACAATTCAGATATCCAAATTGGACAAGGAAGTACACCAGTGATGGCTGGATACATACATATATATGCATGAATGTATACTAAAATGCAATCTGAATCTGCTTACCACCAATCAAGAATTTAATTTGATCACCACCCTGTTAAAAAAATAAATAAAGTGGGAATCAATTTTATCAGAATAACTCTGGAAGGAGGGATCTGATAATAACATTAAATTAATAAAAATAATTATGAATGAAAGTAAACATTAAGAGATATTAATGCAACTTGAGAACTAAAAACATGTCTAAATATGCTACAGACAAAAATTAAAAATATCAATTACGCATTTCGTGATTATATCTCTTAGCTACCATTAGCTACCTAAAAGACATTTGGAAAATGTCAGGAAAAAAACTAAACACAGAGATAAAATTATACATAACATACAAACAAATGGCAATGGGACTGCCATGAATTTACAAAGAGAGATATAACCTTTGTTCAAATGTTTTCCAGCAATTTCCATGTCATGTCTGGAACCAAGAAGTGGATGCTTCAAATGCCATGATAATCTTTTATGTAAAATATCTCCTATTTTCATATTAAATGTCTTACAGTCTAGTGGTTTCCCTGAGAACACAAATAGGGACCACAATCCCATAAATTTAATTTCATACAAGCAAATTTTTACACTGGCCCCACTACATGTGGAACCATACACAGAGGGGCAAGGCAACTTGCTTGATTTTTAAAAAAATAAGAGGGATCTTAAAGATTGCAGAATATGAGCAGATTAGACATGGATGAGTAGCAAGACCCACCAATTGAAACAATTTAATAAGAGACTACTGAAGTTTGCCTGCACATGTTTTGGCTAGTGCCAGCCATCATCAGAAAGCTGAGCCAACACTAACTTACCACAAAGGGACTTCTACATGCATTAGAAAGAGAGATTAAAATGTTAATGTTGTAAAATAAGTTGTATATGTTAAAATAATTACTTTCAACAACACAACTGATTTTGATTGGACTTTGTCCATCATCCAGTATTCTTCAACTAGGAAACATGTTTTGGAAACTGGATGTTTCCATCCTCAGGTGAGGTGCGGGAAGATACATGCTCTGGTGGGTCCCTTAGAAAGAGCTAACCTCCACTGGACCAGTGAGGACTACCTGAGGAAGGAAACTGATCCAGTTTCCAAAATGTTGTTTTTTCTAGTTTCTAGAATACCGGACAGCAGACAAAGTTCAAAAACCCAGTAATTCTGTGTATTATACACCATCATCAGAACCTTTTAGAATTTACTTTGATGACATCAACATCTTAATCACTCTCTTTCTAATGCTAGCAGAAATGCCTTCATGGCAACTTATGTACCATTACAAAGGCAAAGCATTTCTTCATAGTCCTGGTTATACCTTTTGATGACCAGTAACAAAAACATGGAGACACAAACTTTTATGGTCTCTATTAAACTCGTTACACTTGATGGACCTTCCTATTCATTGTTGTATTAAGTGTAACAGCTCAAGATATTTTCTACAATAGTATGAACAGGTTTACATCACATTACCAAACCTGGGCTGCAACTGAATAAACACAAATGTTCTACACAGGCGTCCAGAAATCAGCTGAATATTTTATTCAACTAACTTCTTGATATACTGTGAGTTTAAGAATTCTTGCCAACCTTCACTGGCTGGGCACTCACTACTGTAATGGCACATGAGGGTATCTAGCTAGCCAAACACTTGATTTCTTCAACATTAATACTGTTAGCCTCATATTAAAATGTGGCCACCAACTCATTACTACCAGAGAGTTTAAATCCCCTAATCTCAGACAACAAAAGGTTAATGAAGACCAGAGGCTAGTACACTACAGTTCTCGTATAATTATATAATGCCTTTGATAAACAAATAATTTATCATGTGTTAGTTGCAAAGAGCACATTAAAGAACGTTCTATTTTTTTCCACGTTCACAACTTTGCTACAACATATGTAAATAAATTTTATTAAGTTGTTAGAAGGTTTTCATTATCTTTCTGGGACAAACTATATGTTGCATTTCAATCCATGCATCTCATCCCTGCTTGCAGAATATGTACTCTCTGTGCTACATAAACAAAACCTGTGCACCAATTTGACAGCAAACGTTCCTACAATTTAAGTTTTATTATTTGAGCTGCAATTTAATTTCCTCAGGTACTATCATTAGAGTAAGAATAAAAAACAAATAAAAGTAAGTAAAACAAAATTTCCTATTGTATGTACAATTACTAGCACAATGACAAACTTTTTAAATGTGCTGTTGTAAAGCGCTGAGATGTTTTGAGAATGTTTTCTTTACATAACATGATTTTTTAATCAACTCTTTCTGATACAACTACAAACTATACACCACCTACAGAAAATATGTTCAATTATGTCCAAGTTCAAGAATGCTGACCTGAAACCAGGAAGAGACAATGTCAATCCTCTTCTATCAGCTGCATTTGACAGCAATGAGGTATACTTAATATTTTGTATGTATCTGGGCCCAACTTTTCTCTCTTGCAACATAAAACATAAGCACTGAGTACTCAGGTGGGTTAGTACACTAATATAGTGCCTCCATTTCCTATCCTAAGGTGACCCACCTACCAGACTGCACATTGTCATAACCCATGAAACCATTCCTCACTTCTTCACTGCCATGAAAACCTCAATATATAGCATAAAGTGACCAGGCTTGGAAAGAAAGTTGGATACCTACGTCTGAATATCAAATGAAGAGCTAGCATACCAGCACACATCCTGTTTACTTCTTTAACTGCACTGTTACATACTTGACCATAACATGCGAAACCACAACACAATAAATTTTGTGGAAGCATATACACAGGCAACATCTATGTCACCAATTTTGCAACAGTATTTGCAGCATGAACAAAGCTTTCTCAATATGTTCCAGCATTCAGTCTTATTTAAAAGAAAAGCAGCAAAACTGAGATCCAAATTATACATAAAACTGACAATGACCATTCCATTTTGAATGGTATGACAAATGAATAAGAAGAGAGTAAGGGTGAGGAGCTGCATGATCACAAAGGGATGGAATTAAGAATACCAACTGCATCAAACTTGCGGTTCAGTACATGACACTGTCGGTTCCCAAGGCATGTCATCACCAGTCCATGACAGACAGTTATATCATTAGAAAGTTACTAGAGCCTATGTTCAACATGCTTTCAGTATTCAAACAACAGTGGGAAACATATTCTCTCTCTCTCTCATGTGCACCTATACAGGACTTCTCTTCCACAAGGTATTATGTACCTTGGTTCGCATAGCATATAAACTTTGCAACAGACACTCAGTGAAATAATGAACAGTGATATATATAAAGTTTTGATGAAATAACTTCCTCAGTATGCCAATAATGTGGAATTCTGTCAGAAACATCGATCTATCATAACCACACACTAATAAAATACTTATGCCTCTTTTACTTGCACAATATTTCAGCACATTTACACTATTTGCAAACAGAATCTGTAGTTCAGTAGCCAAATGAAGACAAACAATTTCATTCTCATATTTCGATACTTTCCGAATAAATCAGAATTTGCTAAGACAGGTAGCATTAAGTTAATTTACTTAGTTTCTTTAATTTAAATGACTATGGTTTACATCATGATTGTGCTGGTACTACAGGTACTGCATGCTCATGTGCAGTCTCTATATTGTAAAGTGGTTCCAAAACATCAAATAAGACTGAGAAATGCTACAGTCCAACGTGTGTATATAAATGTATATGCACAGACACATACTATTCTTGTACTTAAAACAATGACTCTATAACAAATTGTAACTAAAAATAAATGTTCCAGTGTGCAAAGATGCCAAAATATAAGTGACAGAACTGGAATATGATGAATAACAAGGCACAATGAGATGCTAACATAATTAATGGGTAAGGAAAGGAACCGACCAATTTTATTAACATAAAATTTATTTATTAAACTATATTATATTCTCCTGTGGGAAGTGTCACTAAGTTTCATTAAATATTGATTTGGGAACAAGCAGCAAATCATAAGATGATATTTGATTTTAAGAGCACTTCACTTCTGTCTGTCACTGATTACTAAGAGCTCACACAAAATTTAAACAAATCTGACATGTGACAGTTAAGATTCTCATGACAGTATCAAGATATGGTCCCATAAGATGTGACATCATGTAGTTTGATTGATGGGTATAATGTATACAGTGTTACATTCCGAATATAACAATCTAAATCTTACACAAGTAAAATCTGGAATACCCAGCCAAAAGTACCTTCCCAAAGATTGCTTACGTTACCAAACCAAGCAAAGCTGGTAAAGCAGGCAGCTGATAGTGTATTTTAGTCCTTACACAATCTACATAATTCTTTCTGGTTACAGTTCAGTAGGTCTCCACAGAACATGGGCACAATTTCATCACTTTCTGTTTTCCTTTACAAACTTCTACTTTAAACTTATTCTGTGGAAAGCAATCAATGATGAGGCTATGATCATCCCAGTAACACAATATGATATGAGCACACTTTGCTTCTTGGTTCCAAATTCCCCATAGCATTACAGTTAAATAAAGGATCAATATCCTTGCATACTGAAGCCTGCACGAGGGCCATGACCATCAGCAAAGCCAAGAATATGACAAGTCAATGGTGGCCAGTGTTCAAAACCATAGTAGATCAAAACATCAAAACAAATGAAGCATGAGAACAGTCATAAATAAATAAATTTTGCCCAACCAAGCAAATAAATCTTACCAGTATGTAATCCACTTCACAGCAACAGGGATAAAGTATATTTCAAGCATAAATTAAAACGTTGAGAAGTTAAGGAAAAGAAAAACAGACAATTTACATGCTGCAAAAGCTATAACGATGCAAATCTAAGCATCAACATCATCTGTCTTCCACATATAACTTCAGAGGTTTAAATACAACTGGTACATTTAAACTCAACCACCAACAAGTAATATTTTTCCATGCCTAGCTTGAAATTGTAAATAAATGAAAATTGTGGACTCCATAATTTACTCTATATACTTGGCCTCCTTACGAAAACAAATGATGAAAGGTTTGTTGCTATTCAAGTATGGCATGATTAAATATTATAATCCAGTTAACACATCATCTGATTTCTTAAATACTGGAAATTGCTGAAAAGAACAAAGCAAAATTTTTTAAAGGATTTCATATGTGGGGGTGATTAAGACTGCCTTTGAAACCTGTGGGCTATTATTTTAAAACACTCTTTCTTCGGTTCAATATTTTGTATGCTCTTTGCTTGGTGCAGCTATGACTCACCAAAAACATATTTCTCACTGAATGAAAAAGTTAATATTTAAAAATAAAAATAGCACCCTCCCCAGATCTCTGTAACCTCTTCCACACATTTACTTCAAACCAAATCCCATTAGCTTATCACATTTGTAACACATCCAACAAACCACTGCTCAGAAATCCATTTCATTTCAGCTCACTGACAGTGTTGGAAAATTACAAAGCAGACACACCCTACATCATCTTCTTAGCTATGAAAATGTCTCAAAAGAAGTTTTAACACTTCACAATATCCGTCACTGTCGTGCCTAATGTTTGTCGTCTCCTTAAAAAACAAAGAAGGGTTAATTTCTAAAACCTTTCATAGCAATATATGGTAAAACTTAAGAAAACTTTCACAATATGTTTCTTTCCACATCACCTTTCACTTCATGCTCTTGGGACGTTTAAGTGTGCCGATTTTTGAAGGAAAAAGACCTTCATACACTCTCTTTTACTCTTCCAAAAAAAATTAGTATAAAGGCAATAATCTACTGCAACTCTTTTCATTTCCACCATCGTCTCTCACACACTAAAAATTCCAGTCGGAAGGCTTCAATAAACATCACCACTATCTTCACGCTCCTCCAACATTCCTTTATATTGTCGCACTTAATAATAAAAACTATAAAATATGATAATGTACATAATATAGGATAGGAGGGGAGGGGATTATTGTTAAGGCAGCTGAAGTTAAAATATAATAACAAAATTGGGACATCATAATATGGCTTCATCTTTTGCTGATAGGAAAACGTGTCTGTAAATGGCATCATGAAAAAATTATATATATTTATATTTATTTTTTGGAACAATGAACTCAAGGTGGTAGGAATTGTTGTTTTCCAATATCAAGGGATATTGCAGTCATTCTTCCCTGTGTAATACACTTTCTCCTTCTTCTCGATGTACTGGCCAAGATGTGTGATTGTGCCTCTGTTTCTGATATACTTACATGATTAGGTTAGGAAACGGACTGCTGATAACAATGCTGCCTCTTATGAGGGGTGAAGAAGTTAATCCTTTCTAAATAACACCCTTCTAAAGGGTGAAATGAAAAACAAATTCTTCACTTAGTTCATTCCCCCAGCAACATGTCAGTCTGTGCCCGTGTTGTGCGCTGCTGTATTTCACACACACACACACACACACACTGCTGTTCACAGTTACAAGAATGTTCCCACCCCTGATGCAAAATCAAGTCCCATTCCATGGTATTTGCCTGGAATCGTAAAATGGTGGGAGTTTGAAAACCATCCCCCTCTGCTACTGGGGTTGAGATGGGTTGTGTGGTAAAGGTGGACCCTATAAAGAGAAAAAAAGCTGATATTAGCTTCATATTAAGGTAAAACACATTTAACAAACAGACACAAATAATCAAGCAAATTATGAACCATCTATATCAGACCAACTTCAAATGTGACAAGGAAACATGTTAATGCATATATATTAATAAAGTAAAAGTCTTCACCTGGAGCTTTCAGGCTTTAAGAGGTCCAGCTATAAAAAAGTAAGAGCTAGTTAGTTAGTTATTGGAGAGGGTGGGTTTCCCCATGCACTGACACCTGTATTGGTCCATTGTGCTTCCCTCTATGATATTCTACCAGTCTCTATATCCTACCGGTATTGGTGCTTACCATCAGTCCCGCCCAGCCAGCGAGACCGGCTCTGCTAGCTGAGAGGTATCTATAATGCTTCCTCCATCTACCTGAGGTATTAGAGATTGCTGCTGGGTGTGAAACGTCCGTAATTTGGCTCAGTGACCTCCTTTGGAGATATGAGGTTCTTTTACGTGCCATAAAGCTACGACACGGGACCCACGGCTTAAAGTCCCTCCCGGAGGACTTGTTCCTGGAATTTTTCCGCCCTTAAAAATTTGACGACCTCTGCCGGGTATTCGAACCCGTGTACTAGGAGTCATGAGGTGGGAATGTTACCTCTAGACTACGGAGGCCGCTAAGTAAGAGCTAACACAATGTCTATCTGCTCATGAACAACAGCGCTCTTGATAAATACATTCTGATGGAATGTTATGTGAATAATTTTCATTTATATTGTGACATAAACAACATTTTCATATCACTTTGTCCAGTTTTCAGTGTCATATTATGTAACATTCCATGTCAAGTGGGTCCTTACGTTGCAGATGGAGAAGATGGCCTCCAGATATAGAAGGTAGTTACGAATATACTGAATAAGTAGTTGTGGATCACTAACATGGGGTAGGCTTCCAGCTTGAGGGTTTGGTGTGGGGCTAACAACTCACCATATAAAATAAGCTTGTTACAAAATGTTACCAACAGCCTCAGACCTGGATGGATTCCTTGGATAAACAACCTAAGCTAAGAAAAATGGACATGAAGTTTGGTACGTGGAATGCAAAGGAAATATCAAAATACAGGTTAGATTTAGTGGGAGGTCATATGGGACATGAGTGGCACCAAACCAGTGGTGAATATAAATTTTTTACGGAAAGGGGAATGAGAATTACCAATTAGGTACAGATTTATTTGTGCACAGGAGATTCATATCGTCAGTTAAGAGGGCAGTGTGTGTTAGTGACAGGATGTCATATATAATACCAGGTCACTGGTGTGACATTATTGTTCTGAATGGCTTCTTTTGTAACTTCAGAAAGAACTTTTTACTAATGCTTGGATAGCATAGTCAGTATAGCAACTGGCTACAAGCTGGACAGAGGAGGGGTTGGAGTTCAGTTCCCAGTAGGTTAAAGAATTTTATTTTCACATTGTCCAGACTGGCTCTGAGGCCCACCCAGCCTCCTTACCAATGGGTACTGGGGGCTCTTTCCCCGGGTGTAAAGCAGCCATGATGTGAAGCTGACCACTTCCACCTGCTGTAGAGGACAAAGAAATGTGGATCTATATATCCACTCCCCCATATGCCTTCATGGCATAGTGCTTAATTATTTAAGCACAGGGACTTCACCTTTATGTGATCAAAAAGAAACCAGTCTGTGCTTCAGTTACCATTATGTCCAGATTGTACTTTCCAATGATCCCTTACATTGGCAATCTGAGGTCTCAGCATTCTCACAGGCCAGACAGTCATTTGGGTGGCTCATTAAATCGCCATAGGCTATTAAGCAGCAGGAGGAAAATAAGAACTCTTCAGTCAAAAGCTTAACTGGGCTTAATCAGTCTTGGGTTAGGTCAATTACTTGATAATACTGTGGCGTATTTGCTCAAAGCAAGAACTGCGGAGCCAGAGAAACAGCCATTGCTAGGCAATGCCTGCATGCAACAAAAGAGGAGTGTCACAATACGAGATGTGATGCATGCAGATGTTGCTATGGAACAACTGAGTAAACATGTTTCCGCAGAAACAAATACATGCTGTACAGGAGCTGTGTTTTCTATGTGGTGCAGGTGTTACAAAAACGATAAAGAAGACTGTTTGAGTCAGTTGAGTTTTGAGATGGCAGCCTGCTAAGATATAAGCTTGGAAGCTGAAGAACTGAATTGAGGCATCAGAATTACTGAGAGAGTTCAGTTGAGAGTTGAAAGTTTGGCAGAAGAGAAGTCTCTATGTGTGCTGTAGTACAGTAATATTTTGAGTGTGCAGTAACAGTGAGACTGTTATTGTTACAGCTTTAAAAATCTGTTGCCAGGAAATGACTCATGGAGTGTAGTGGCCTGGGGACACTGGTGTGTGTGTGTGTGTGTGTGTGTAGTAAAGTGCAGAGATTAACAGTAGCAGTTTATTACTTGTAATTATGAGTTGAGAGTATAAGTGCAATAAATCCAAACATCCAATCCACACTTTTGATTTGTTTCATTCTGGTCCGTCACACTAACAATATTACAAATTATAAAACAATTCCATCCAGTGTGACTGTTGAAGCTTTTACTACTTCACTTCTTAGCACCTTAACATGTTTCGGTCCCTATAGACCATCATCAGAGGGAACATCAATACTTTTAGAAACTAGAAATCCAATTGGATTTTGTATGAAGTATATATTACAAATGTTATATATTTATGTATTTTAAAAATCAAAACACCCAATGTAATAGTAGTTTCTAAAAGTATTGATGTTCCCTCTGATGATGGTCTATAGGGACCGAAACATGTTAAGGTGCTAAGAAGTGAAGTAGTAAAAGCTTCAACAGTCACATTGGACAGAATTGTTTTGTAATCCAATCCACACCCTGTCTAACAGTCACGCACCCTTACAAGTGACAATACACTTCCATAGAAGTTACATTAGATTATGTTCTCATTCATCTGACATGAACATGGAATTTGATTTTAAACTAATGTCCCATATTTTTATTATTTAATTACAGGACACATGAACTTCTGGAAATATACTTACAGGCATTGCTGGGAAGGGTGGCTGTGCCATGTGGGGTGCGCCAGGGTGGCCCAGGTGGTGTCCTGTCAGCTTAGGACCATCCTCAGCTTTCTCCTCTTCTCGCCTCTTTAAACATGCTGCTTTAGGATTTAGGTTCCGTTCTACAGAAGGAAAACATTACAAAATTTATGTTTGGTATGCCCTCTCACACTATCAGTGTTCGGCATTCTGCTCCCTTCTAACATTCAGATTGGCACATCTGTCATGGTGTTTTCATGCACCCTTATGCACACTTCTCAAATGCAGACAATGGAAATAATTCATCCTGCTCAAGAATTCTCTCTTTCCCATGAAAAACCAGGCAACCATCCTGGAATATCATACAAATCTGAAAGCTTGACAGGTGTGAAGATTACTTCATATGCTTTGTGTTCAGCAGTTTCCAGGCAACTGCAAAGGTGCATTCAATGACACATTTTGTACTACCAAATCCTATGGTGGCACAGCCCTGATACTCTATTCTGTTACAATTTTTGCTTTAATGTACTCTCTCCTGTTATGTCACATTTTTGGAATCTGTTATGAGAAACTAACATTCATTAATGGAAATCTTCATATTCTGTTCATATAACAATCACTTCAAAACAAAACTATCGTAAGTCAGAATGTTTTCAAAATTTATTTGGATTAGACTACTATATTAAACAAAAAGTTCTGGACCAGTAACTGTTAAAGATACAGAAATAAACTAAATCAAAAATATTTTGTTCAAGTGTTACTACAAACCCCACAATATTATTTGCAGCAGACTATTATAATATACAGATTTCTTACTTAAAAAATACTTTTAAAGAATAGAAGGAAAGTTATGTATGACAGGTATATTTTCTGTCTTAAAAATAATGGACAGTTCTCCCTTCATTGTAGTGCAATGGTTATAGAAGTCATAAGAGGACCCCCTGTAAGAGGGGCTATGTTACTGTACTGCAGAAGAAATATGAATAAATTATTGCCAATATGGCTGTATAACCCATAGAACTGTTTCAATGAACCAATCCCATAAATTAAAAAATAAAATAGCTATACACCATACACTGAGTTTTTGATAAGGGTGATGAGCAGTAACTGCTAAGTGAATAAGTTATAATTAACTTGAGACAATACTGAGTTTTATTACATCCCCTACTACTGTCTTATCATGGCAAGGAACTTCTGTGCCACAGTGACCTGAACAGCAGTGCTGGTAGGAGAGTAAGCTCCTGGTACTCATCCACACCAGACAGGTCAAAAGGTAGAGGCCAGACAAAGAGTAGTCCCTGGTCCTACATGTTGGGATTAGGCATGGGGCTAATGATCCCACTCCAGAATAATCTACTGTTATGAAACCTGTGGAGAGGGAGTGAGAGCTAGACTTTCACTAACGGGAGGAGGACTCTGGAGCAGGCCAGGACTCACACAGGGTTGCAGTGCAAGTAAAGAAGATGAGGAAGACTTAGGCCTCCTTAGAAGAGCCTCTGGTGTCTTCTGGGTAGGCACCATACAAGTGACATAATAAACAGTATATACAGAACACTACATATGTCAGGAGATTTAGACACAGTTCCCTCTACTTTATGTATTACCCAGTTTTAATTAGGTATATTCATTTTGGCTAGATGTTCTTACTCTATGGTAGAGTGGATCACAAATGAGTCCCAGCATCCAATTAGAATAAAGTATATACAGAAATCCACCATCAACCACAGATTTCAAGCATCCACAGTTTTCCATTTGCATCCAATTTTGCTAACTACAGCATTTGGCTTCATGTATTCAGTTTTTGGGCACAGAAAAATTAGTCATCCTGTCATCAAAAGAGCCACATCTGCTTGGGAGGGGAGACTTATTATGATATCCAAAACCATTTCTCTTGCTCCAAAGTTATGATTGTGGTGTGACTAATTATTACATTTATGTACTACTTTCAAACATATTACTTACACTTAGTTAGGGGAATTGCACTGCACTGGGTACAGTTCCCCTAACCACAAATTCCAGTAAGACCTTGGTCTTGTCAAAAACAGTGTTTTCAGTAATGTAACCTCAGTGGTTAATGAGGGACTGATGTACATAAAAGGTGGACAGCTCTTCAGTCCTATGGCATGATGACCTTCAAGACAGGAAGCAAAAGTTTATATTGGATGCATTTTCATAGTCATACATGCAATGGGAATTTGGTTGGTACTACCTCAAAACTTTACATGCTCTCATATTGGAACTGTTGAAAACATAACATCTGGTGATCTCCAATGAAACTTTCAAACTGTACATTTAATGGAACTAGTACTGCCCCCACCTCAAATTTTGAAATACTACCATACTGAAATTGTTCAAGGTATGATAATGAGGTCACCTCCAAATTCAGGACTTTTTTAATAAGATTCATGAAATTGGAATTGAGGTGCATGCATTATTCTTTGCTACATCAAATAGTTCACCACAGCAGACCTCTGACTTGTTGCTCCAAGTTCATGATGACCTCGACTGCCATGTTGAGGATGCCGAGCTTTGTCTGGGGCTTGTCTGTCTTGAGGTGTGTCATGCACATCCTCCCAAGTTCCTTCAGTGCTTCGTTGATGTCACGGATCCGTATCCTATAAGCACATGCCACATAAAAACAACTGCAAGACACCTTGCCCGTCGACATGCCTGACAGTGTTGGTTAGGATGTCTGGACCTCTGCAAGAACTCTCTTATTTTCGATACTATGGAATAGAACATCTGTGTCACCCCCCTGATGAGGCAGCAACAATATAACATGGCTTCAGGGCAAAGCTTGTGGACGGGCAAGCATCTTGAGCCATATGTTTTATAGCTCCTACCTCTTACTTGCTGCTCCAATGTGGTTATAACCTCAACAGCTTGGTGCAGAATTTTAAGTTTGGATTCAACTTTGTCTGTTTTAAGATGCACCATGCACATGTGCCCCAACTCTTGAAATGCCTCATTTATGTCTTTCACCCGTACCCTGCGACAGAAAGAACAGACAATGTCTTTCAGTTAGGCTGACTATTAACCTCTCATACACTAATATCATTACGTCTCCTGCTCAGGCAAATTGCCATTGATTGTAACAACCTGCAACCCAACTAAAACAATGGGTTAAAATAAACCCATAACTTCGATTTCTTTTTAAAACCGGGATTCTTTATCAATGGACCCAACATGGCACAGTCACGAATGTGCCATATTATGCATTTATGACTTCAAAATAGAAGAGAGACTCAACTATTAGACATTTTCTGTTCTTTGTGTCAGGGTCAGTGACATTTTGGGAGGGGCAGAAACTTACCACATCTTCACAGCTTCTGGTGTGTTATTAAAAAGGCATTCTTTTAAAATTAAAAAAAAAAACACACACACAGAAAAGAAACCAGAAAGTCTGCTTTCTTCAGGATGATCTTACTGGTATCTTGACCATAGAAATTTCTGAAAGTATACACAAGAATGTAATTGTTCACAAGGTCACAAGTCAGTGCTCCAAATGACAAAACTTGATGCATCTAAAATGTTTTACCAGACTATATGAATCAGTGCAACAAGCACAGTGACTCCCAGAATTTGAAGGGTTACTGGAGAATGACATCTTACTGATATTCCTTGTAACAAATTTTCATTTAGGGTGACTGAAAGGCTCAGTACTTATCTCTGTTTCTGGTTTTCAAAATATCATTTTGTATACTGAAACACTCAAATGCGCAGTTCATAAAAATATTGTCATCAATGTCATTTCAAGAGAAGAGTCAAAAAGTTACTGTCATCTGTGCAGCAGAGAAGAACATTAACACATGTCACAGCTCCACATCACCTGTTTAAATGTTGAAAACACTAATGTTACTACAAAACAAGTTCATTTAGAAAAAAAAAGAACGAAAAAAGGTGAACACCTTACAAACAGGTAGTGGGCCAACACTACGTACATGAGTACACCACCATCACATAACAGTTCAGAAATATTTTGTAGAATTGCTAACATCTCATTTCTTACTTCCTTCACTGCTGACATGCTATTTCAGAACAATGTAACTTGTCATCTTAGACCGTGCCATAGCTTAAGCGGTTAGTCGCTGGCTTCCCATTGCGGCGGCCCGGGTTCGATCCCGGGTCTGGTGAAGTGGGATTTGTGGTGGACAGGGTGGCGCTGGGGCAGGTTTTCTCCAAGTACTTCAGTTTCCCCTGCCAATCTTCATTCCACCAATTGCTGCACAATCACCCTCGCCTATCATCTGGGGCTGGTACAATAGGCCAGAAGTGGCCGCAGTACAAGGGACTTAGTCCCACCCCACTAACAATAAAAAAAAACTTGCCACCTTTCTCCCTTGGTATGCACAGTGACAGCAAATGTTACCATGACATTGCAAAAGAACATGAGTATGACTGCACAATATGAACAATCACATGCTTATGGTACCTTACAGCTTCACTGATCTCTCTCCATTTGCCCCATCATCCACATGTGACGATTAAAGTATTATTTTCTCAAGTCTGTGATAATGGTCAATTCATTATCCTGTAATTACAATGGACAATATCCATTGTCACATGTATATTTAATATTGTAACGTGTTTATGTTACCGGNCAATATGCATAATATTCAGTGAGACACTACTGTCTTCAGGTGACTGGTTGCCATTATACGGACTTGTTCTATTTCCAATATTAGTGAAAACAATCAGGATTTAACCCATGTCTTTGACTGCTAACCCAGACAAACCATAAGGGTACTCAGTTTAATCCTGACCACTGCAACAAACATAAAAACAATAAAAATATCTGTTACTAAGTGGGTTGAAGTAGTAACGCTCTAAGAGACGTGTATTTGGAAGGTGCATGTTTCAGATCTTGTCCATGACACCAGCTATCCAGACTAGTGTATTCTGTGGTTTTCATCAATCCCTCCAGGCAAATGCCAAATCCTTTCCAATGTATTATTCACCAATCATCAGACCAATTAAGACTATGCAGTCTAGATACTCACAGCATTGTGAAATAACCCACACAAGAAATATGTTAGCATACTAACAACTAATCACATAAATTTGGGAGTACAACCAATTTCTGAAAGTTTCTGTATATTAAATAAACTTTACACAATGGAAAATGGCCAACATTGCAATTCAAATTATATGATACTCCTTTCCATACTCCAGCTTGTACAAGCACTACTGTGTTCATTCTGAATATAAGCTGATTCCATAAAGTAGCAGAGTTTTTAATCCACCTAATAATAAATGGCATGCCAACGGGCTGAAAGAACCATGACCAGGATATCTGAAATCTAAGCGATTTAGCTAAAGGCTGGATAACTAAGCATAACAGCAACAAAACAAACTCTGTGGCTTTAGTCCACAAGTGATCTACACTGACCGAGCGACCGCTGCTTGTCGGCGAAGTTAGTGCCAACTTTAGGAGATAGAGGGTATCTCGTGGTCACCACCACGAATCCCCATGACCGTTAATTTCGGTTTTATAGACTGGAGCCGCTACTAGTTCCTCAGTTATCGTCACAAGGCTGAGTAGACCCCGTTCTAGGCCCACTACTTCAGAAAATCTGGTAGCGTCAGGAATCGAACCCGGGACCTTTGGATCTGTAGACAGAAACTCTGACCACTAGACCACGGAGGTGGTCTAACTAGGCATAACACCATCTATTAATCACAAATCTGAGCTGTAAAGAAAGGCTTCTTGCAAAGTCAGTAATACATCTACTATGATGAGACAATATACACTTAAAAAAAAAGAGAAGAAGAAAAAATCAAATTTCTCTTGCTAAAAGATGCAATTTGAAGCAGGAAAACATTGGATTCCTCTACTTGGAAATGTGGCATTAACTAAGCCATTCAAAATTATTCTGAATAAGAACACATCTCTGTGATAAGGTTTTGATCTGGTAAGATGACCTCGAGTTTGCCATAAAGCCTTGGGTGCCACTTGCTAGTCATGCATGCGGGCACTAACCACAGAGTGCAGTAACATATGGCATTACTAATACCGTTTATTCTGGACATCACAAGTAAGACGTTACTATAGGATGATCCCTTGGCCAATAACAATATGCAGGCACATTTGCATGTGGGCACTGCAAACAATCCTCTGCTTTTAGCTCACACACAAAAGCTTCCAACTCACTGTTACATTAAAAACAACAACGATCATGAGGCAAAAGTTTCTAATGTATTTTCAGAACACGGGCCTAGAAAGTTAATCCGATTTCTCACACAATCTAAATTCAGTCAGGACACTCTTCTTTTTTACTTGGGATCTTTTGCTGGAATGACTGAAGCCTTCCTTTTCTTGTAGATCTGCCTATTGTGACTGAGAATAAATTACTATAGCAGCATGATCAAGTTTGTTTTAATTAAATATATACTTACATTCACATGGATGTATATATGCAAGTGGTAGGTAGCTGTATTTAAATATTAATCAGAATAACAGCCTTTAGAAGATAGCTGTATATTGTAGAATTCACAAGTTAAAAAATGTAAGAACAAGTCCCTTTGTTGTAATCATGTCAGACACTTATGGACAAGCAGATTCTAAAGGGTTCTGAAAATGCTGGACAACACACAGAATTACTGTGAATTCTAGAATTCTGGATGATGGAAGAAGTCCAAAAACCCAGTAATTCTGTGACTTATGGACAAACTGCACAGAACATAAAATGTGTATTTCATTTTTCTCTACAATTTTTCTCTAGGGTGGCACGCGGTAGCGTACTTGGTTGATGGGCTATGCTACAAGCCGGCAGGTCGTCGGCTCAAGCCCCAATAAGGTCACTGGATTTTTCAATTGACCTATTCCTTCTAGCCACATTATGGCCCTGGGTTTGACTCAGCCTCTAACAGAAATGAGTACCAGGGATTAATTAAATAATTTTCCTGGGGAGTAAAGCATGGCTGGCACATAAGGCTGACAACTTTACCGCCATCTTTGAGCAGATTGTATAGATAATGTGGGAACCTCAATGTCTCACAACCTTATGGGCCTTCACGGTCTGTTACAGGGATAGCTTTACATTCTTTTTACTACAACTTTCCTTTAAAACATTCTTTTGATTTAATAAACATTTGGCATGATATCCACAGCAACGCAGCATGTCTTCATTCAGTATCTATTATTTTTTCCTGATTCTAAAATATGCTGACAATTTTATTATAACTCCCCAATATGAAGTTCATGAAAATCCATTCAATGGTTCTCAAGCTTCTCAAGTTGTTTCAGGCATACAGAGGGATGGATGCTCTGCAGAGTTGTGAATACACACAAACAATGGACTACAAATGATATTTAGCTTTCACATGAAGTGTTGCATTATGTCTTAGAAAAAATATATTAGCCAATAAGGACGTAGCCAACACTCTGGCAGTAAAGCCATTTTGTTATCTACGAGTTTCTTTCTCCTGTATCTGTGTTCTGAAAACAGTATATTGCACACCTGTGTTTGATTCAAAAGGCATTTTTTTTACATAACCTGACATCAAAATGGTTGTGTTCACTTGTAATTTTGCAATTTAAAATATGTACTAATAGTAAAGCGGCCTCCGTAATCTAGAGGTAACGTTCCCACCTCATGACTCGTGGTACGCGTGTTCAAATACCCAGCGGAGGTCGTCGAATTTTTAAGGGCAGAAAAATTCAGGGAACAAGTCCTCCGGGAGGGACTTTAAGCTGTGTGTCCCGTGTCGTAACTTTACAGCACGTAAAAGAACCTCATATCCCCAAAGGGGATCACTGAGCCAAATTCCAGGACGTTTCCCGCCCAACAATAGCCTCTAAGGCCTCTGATAGATGGGGGAAGCATTATAGACACCGCTAAGCAAGTGGCCGAACTCGCTTGCTCGGCGGGACTGATAGTACGCACCATTTATCGGTACGGTAAGGAGACTGATAGAATATCATAGAGGGAAGCACAATAGATCAAAACTGGTCGCGGTGCATGGGGAAACCCACCCTCTCTAAATAACTAACTAACTAACTAACTAACCATCTCCAACCTTCTGAATGTCTTTACTGAAAGTAGTAATAGAACTTTCAAGGAACAGCACCATTCTTCTGGCAGTCTGACTAACTTGCATTTTAGAACCCAATTCTGCTTCTCATCATCAAAATGAAGCCACAAGAATATGATCCTCAACGACGTTAATGTTCAATCTAACACTGCATTCTCCTGTTCTTTCAAGTCATGAGGATTGGCCTTGATAATAGCCAATTACTAAAGGTACACGAGTACATACACGGTCTTTCTGCCAACAGTTTGTTGGCTGCATTACACACAGAATGACAACTGCCTATTACATGAAGCAGATAAGAATCACTTTCATGCATAAGTGATCAGCTGTGGCAGTAAGGAATAAAAACTCTGATATTTAAGAAAATCTTCCTGCATCCATTATCACAGACCAATAGGCCGAGTGACACCAACTGTCCAATACACTATATAAAATGTGAAATTACTCCATGATTTATTTTATCCGTCTTCTAGTGCATACATTCATCTGCCCCTCTTCTCACTATCACTACATGTTTCGGCACAAATGTGCCATCTTCAGGTGCTGATCCAATCCACGACAAACTAGTTCATTGCATGCCTTGTCTATACATACTAAAATAACTAAAATATATATTTATCATATATACTGATAAACGTTAAGTGTTAAAATATTAAAATTATACAGCATATTTCATTCTTACGTCGTGTTT
>NW_019731276.1:457533-466038 GCF_002891405.2 Cryptotermes secundus | reverse complement strand
CATAAATAACAAGTACAACACAGATATAATTACAAAACTAACTACAAATAACAGAAAACAAAACATTGCAAAGCAGCAGAACATCACAGAGGATTCAGAAGAACAAAAAACAAAAACGAAATGGGCAACATTCACATATATAGGGAAAGAAACAAGAAATATCACAAAATTATTTCGAGACACAAAATTAAAAATAGCATTTAGAACTAAGAACAATTTACAACATATACTAAAATCAAGACCAGAAATAAATAAATATAACAATAGCGGCATATATAGTATGAAATGCCTAGATTGCCCCAAGGAATATATAGGACAAACCGGGAGGAAATTTAATACCAGATATAAAGAACACATACATGACATAAGACACAATAACAGCAATACAGGATACTCGGAACACATATTAAACACAGGACATGCATATGGTACTATAGAAAACACTATGGATATCATAGCAACAGGTAGGAAGGGGCAATACTTGAACACATTGGAGAACTACCATATATATAGAACGACAAAGAAAAACACACACATGAATAATATAAATAAAGAAATAAATAACCCAATATACCACGAATTAAGCAACATCTACACAGAACAACATAACAACACCCCACCAAGTACCCCCACCACATCTACGCCCACAACATCATAACTCACTCAAAACGAAGACAGCACACACACACACATACCCAGCAGGTCCAGCAGTATAACACATGCAGTCACAGGAGCGAGACGCAACATAGAGCACAGTGAGTATTAAACATTAAAATTATAATACCACAAGTAATAGATAGGATGCGGAACGCGGTATTAATGAATAACAAATTCATGTTACAGATACACGATAGTGAAAGAGTGCTCCAACAGACGATGATAGACGTGACTCGCGTAATAAAACACGACGTAAGAATGAAATATGCTGTATAATTTTAATATTTTAACACTTAACGTTTATCAGTATATATGATAAATATATATTTTAGTTATTTTAGTATGTATAGACAAGGCATGCAATGAACTAGTTTGTCGTGGATTGGATCAGCACCTGAAGATGGCACATTTGTGCCGAAACATGTAGTGATAGTGAGAAGAGGGGCAGATGAATGTATGCACTAGAAGACGGATAAAATAAATCATGGACTTAAATCAGTGCAACAGGACGCTAAAATATAACATTGTGAAATTACTGTCTTGGAAAAGATGGACTTTCATCCTGTATCAACATGGCTGTTGCCTAAAAGATTTTATTGTATTTATACGTAAAGATTAAGAAAACTTCATGTCTGATACAGATCACTTTCCTTTTATCTTGTCAAGACAGAAAGACATCACCCTGAAGCATGGTTAATGGGTTTGTAGCACATGGCTTTACTGCCAAATATAAGTTTAATAAACATTCACAGGAACAGTATGACAAGGGTTTCAAAATCTTCATGGAAAACGACCATCAAGCTAAAAGCTGAAATCCTCAACTCACTTGGCATTAATACAACACACTTCTACATTATCTTCAATCAGTTCAATTAATATTTAATTTTCTTCCACCAAACCTGTTGCTGTAAAAAGGAACAACAATACAATAAAATTAAATTGCATGCAAGACATATACTGGCCAAAAGAATGTGACAATGTTATATGGAGTACTCTGTTGTTTAATGACTGTGGAAACAAATGTGGCAGAATTTTTCTGTGGATTAAAAACTGATTAGGTACAACATACACACATAAGGTTGAAACCTGCCATTATAAAAAAGTCAGTACCATCATGAAGCCAAAACTGACACCAACTTTTGAACCAATAATGCATGAAACAAGATAAATTTCTGTAGAACTGTATGATGACAAACGGATATTTCCTGAAACTGAGATGATAATTTACTTTCATTAATCATCAGCAACTGAAATCAGTACATACGGACACATATAAACTTCTTAAAGAAAAAGTGGTCACATGACAACATTCTACTGGCCAAGCAATGTAAGAGAGTCACGAGGCAGCGTTTGCGTGTTTGCTCTCCACTCACCTCTCGCGTGCATTGTTGGCCTGTCTGCGCTCCTTCTCCCGTGCAGCCTTTGTGTCAGGATCTTCTTCCTCATCCGCGCTCGAACAACAGTTGGTACAAGAGAAATATTTAATATAAGTATGAATGTCTCTCTTTACTCGACACAGGGAAGGGTTTCATGTTAGTTACTGAATATCATTATGCAGCAATTCTTCACAGTGAACAGTTTCACAACTCATATGTAACACAAAGTTTTCTTTGCACTGAACATTAAGTCAAGCATTTAGCAATTCTGCTTCATGTCTGAACAATGTACAATTTGATTCTTGGCCCAGAGGGAACTTTTCAATTGTTTCTTCAGTTCTGCTTGAGATAAATACTGGGGCAGAACCTTTAAATAGGCCATTACTGTTCCTTCCATATTCTTCTAAACATTTTAAATCAAAATTATCCTTTATAACCTATGTAACTAACAAATAATTATTAAATAAACCAAGACACGTGTTTCTTAGGATCTTTCTCACTACTTACAGGAAAATTATGGGGGGACATTTTAATACATGATTACATCCTTCCAATTTTCATTCATAACATAACTCTATGCAGTTACAAAAGCATTGCTAGCTATAATATGAAGATGAGAATGTTAAACAAGGGGTAAAAACATAATGGAGGGAATCTGCAAGTAAACATACTAGACAAACATCTTAATATTGTTGGTGCACATTTTTCAGCTTATAGCATTCACTAAGTTCCTCTAAATTACTTAGTCTGCCAACAGATAACTTACAGTATCAATACTGTGACATGTTTTAAATAACCTCCCCAGCTGCACGTAGCGGTAACGTAGCGCTCGCGTAATAGGCAAGTAATCACCCCGCAACTCTCCCCGCAGTGACGTCACGAGCGGAGCCGAAGTGAGCCGAGTGGAGCCGACGTTAGCCGAGTCCCCGCAACCTTGAAGCTATGCAAAGCGAGTAAGCAGCGGTGACATCACCGAGGGATATCCCGGTTGCTAGGCAGCAGTTAACACCTCCGGGCAGCGTGGCTAGCAACACAGCACCCGCCGACAATTGTCCGATCAAGGCTACATAAGGAGCAGCGAAGGCTATCACAGTCAGTCAGTCAGTCCTGGAGCTACCTCTGAGTCAGTCCTTGAGCTACCTCCGAGTTAGTTCCGAGTTAGCCAGCAACCAGTCAGTTGTATTGTGGCATTTGGAGTGTACTATTTGTGATACTGCAGATAGCAGTAATCGTAAATCTGTAATTTGGGTGATTGTAGGTGCGAATGTGAAATAAAATTCGCTATACCAAATACGGCGTGAATTTATTTGTCGTGATATACGCCCGATACGCGACAACTGGTGTCAGAAGTGGGATCTGGACTTACACACGTGATCAACGAGATTCGAACTCGAAACACGTGACAATTTGGTGTCAGAATTTTTACGAACTTAAACACGCCTGACAAATAATTGGATTATTGTGCATCGAGTATTTGACTGCTACAAAATGGAGCAGGGCTTTCAACTAATAATCGAAATGCTGGCGAAGGCAGAAGCCAATAGAAATACCAACATGAAAAAAATGGAGGCAGATAAGAAGAGAGACAAAGAAGATTTAATGGCGAAGTTAGACGCCTGGGGAGAAAAGTTAGATGCAGAGATGAAAGCAACCCAAGCAAGAACGAGAGCCATCCAAGAAAGGACGGCCGCCATGCGAGAGAAGAGGTTGCAAGCCAATATGGATGCTTGGCAGAAAGAGATAACGGAGGTACATCTAGAAGAGGAAAAGCCAGCCACAGCGGACATAAAACCTGCGACGGCACAACAAGAAGTGGTCCCCATAGTTATACCGGTCGGAGTGACGATGGCCTACCAAGAAACGGTGGCACGTCCAAAAGATGAAAAGCCGGTTTCAGTGCACAGGAAACCTGAGGCGGCAGAACTACTTGAGGTACCCGTACAAGACGCCGCAGTAATGCCGGTCGGAGAACCGAAGAAGAAAAGGCGTCAGGACCGACATCGACGAAATATGAAGAACCCGACACGGAAAAATTGCGGACCCCAGAATAAATTGGCCATCGTCCATAGGAAGGTGTCCCGCCGCGCAACAGTGGCCTGGCGCAAACGCAACATCTTCAAGAAATCTACAACCCAAGGAAATTGTGGCCCATGGCACGAATTGGCTGCCGACAGCAATATGACTAGTCGTGCAGGTGCGACACGGCGCAAGGGAGATCCTGTAAGGAGATGCTCAACGAGGGTCAATGCTGGGAAAGAAGCCGGGAAAGGAAGGATGGGAACCGTGACAGGACAGACGTCCGGGAGGCGGCGTCAGCCACAACGGAGATGCAGCAAGGGCATAAGGAACCAGGACGTGGAGGAACTACTACGCCTGAGGGAGAAGACCGGCAACGTAATCTTCAGTGGAAGGTTCGCGACACAAGCAGTCGGTACTTCCAACGGGTTACGGAAAATAAAAAAGTGGAACTTATGGAGGGGTCGACCCCCTCCAAAACGAAAAAAAAGACGCAGGGCACAGAAAAGGAGCCGGTAAACTAGAAGAACCGGCCTCCCCAGAGAGAGTGAATGTGCCATAGAATGAAACTGATGGATGAATGGGACACAACTGGACCTTCTGGCGAGCTGAAAGGAAACCGCTCGAGACGAGCAGGTCTTAAGAGGGGAGCTGTTGTAACGGCCGGATGATAGTCGCTGCGAGAAGTATCCAAAACAGGAGATGCTGCAAGAACAGCCTCCAAAGAAAAGGAACGGGGATGCACCGTTAGGCTATTCGGGACGAACAGCCTTAAGGAGGGAGCAGTGTGACATGTTGACCCCTACCTCCCCAGCTGCACGTAGCGGTAACGTAGCGCTCGTGTAATAGGCGAGTAATCACCCCGCAACTCTCCCCGCGGTGACGTCACGAGTGGAGCCGAAGTGAGCCGAGTGGAGCCGACGTTAGCCGAGTCCCCGCAACCTTGAAGCTATGCAAAGCGAGTAAGCAGCGGTGACATCACCGAGGGATATCGCGGTTGCTAGGCAGCAGTCAACAACTCCGGGCAGCGTGGCTAGCAACACGGCACCTGACGACAATTGTCCGATCAAGGCTACATAAGGAGCAGCGAAGGCTATTCACAGTCAGTCAGTCAGTCAGTCAGTCAGTCCTGGAGCTACCTCCGAGTTAGTTCTGAGTTAGCCAGCAACCAGTCAGATGTATTGTGCCATTTGGAGTGTACTATTTGTGATACTGCAGATAGCAGTAATCGTAAATCTGTAATTTGGGTGATTGTAGGTGCGAATGTGAAATAAAATTCGCTATACCAAATACGGCATGAATTTATTTGTCGCGATATACGCCCGATACACGACAATACTAAGGTACATAGTTTTTACTCCCTTCAATAACCTTCAATCTATGGATTTGGGGCACAATTTGTACAAACAATGCAGGGGAAGGGAAAGAGTTTATCAGACATGCCTTGTGAAGATTCTGTCAGCATGACAATTTTATGAAATTAAAGGCATTTTGGAGAAAAATTTTATAGTGCCAATTATAAAAATTAATCATGCTTGAAGTACACACTTTATTTCCTCTATTTAAAACTATGCTGCAAGATTCTTGTCCTAAAAGCTGAAGAATGCCTGTACAAGTTATACACCACAAAATAATTTTCTTGGTGGAACTGAGGAAACACACAAAGACCTCAGTCAGTAAATCAGTCTATAGTAAAACATTCAAACTTTGGGTGCCCCAAACACAAAGCAGGAGTGCCAATCACTAACAGTGTGACTTTCATTGCCTCTAAAGAATTGCCACGGAAAAAAATGCTATGGACTACACACTCGCTCTCTTACTTTGTTTAAATGTATGGGCTATTTGCTTACAGAAGCTAACATGGTTTGATGTGTTTAATTTCAATGAGCAAAGTTTTTTTAACGATAGAACCAAATTCACTGGAGATTTATTGTGAAGTCACTTCATTAAAAGAAATATTTTTCTTTTTTGGGCACGAGGTTATTAATGATACTGGTAGTGTACAGACTATATAGCATTGGATGCTAGGGTGACTGATTGATGATGAATTTGAAAGGATTTTGAGAGTAGTCGTCATGGCATAATTGTGGTACTACTACCAGCATCTATATGAAGGAATGAGGAAACCCATGAAAAGCATCAGTCATGATACCTGGTGTCTTGGCTTGAGGATCAAACTGAGCTTCTTCCAAATTCAAACCTAAAGCATTATCTCCAGACCAACTTGTTCAGTTCATTACAAGAATAAAGGCTTTTACATGGCTGTGCAGCACATGTTCAGATTCAGCTGCAATAGCTCAGCCGGTAAAGTAACTGGCTATAGGCTGGATTGCCAAGATTTAATTTCTAGCACAGGTAGATTCAACCCCTTGGTACCACATCCAGACCAGCTCTAAGGCTGGGGGCTAATTCCAAGTGCCAAGGTTGAGATCTCTAAGAATCTTACCCCCTACTTTTCCATATATACAGATCCTATATACACATGGCACAATGCTTAAGCACAGGAGAAATTTAGCCCCCCTCTCAACAGCTGTTAAGAGCAATGAGTCACTGGATTAAATTTACATTAATGGGATGCAATGAATAGTCTGAATTAATATTACAATGCCAGTGTAACAGCTCAATATCTTAAAAACTGATGCCTACAGTTAGTGGCAACTTTAGCAGATGGTGGGTGGAGCAGTACTCATACACAGCATTAAATGTAGATCACATCATAAATATTGTACTGTTGCATCATATTTTAAGACAACATTTATAATTATTAAGTCCACAATTCTGGCATAAACACACAATGCATCTGCATGTACTGCATGTGTCAGCCTATTGCGGCCATCATCAGGTACAAACGGCTGTTACAATCACTGTTCACTGTATCCGCTATGCCCCCATACACTGGTCATTGTTTACACATTGGAAGTGAGTTGTATAGGTACACTGTTTATGTAATGTCCTTATGTTATAAAATGTATTAAATATTAACATTTTTTAAACATTTTAAAATTTAAAATTTTAATATTTAACACATTTTACAACACAATGGCATTACATACACAACATACCTGTATAATGCACTCTCAATGTGTAAACACTGGCCAGTGTTGGGAGGTATAGCAGATAGGGAGAACAGTAATTGTAAAAGCTCTGGGTACCTGACGATGGCCGCAATAGGCTGAAACATGTACTAGCACATGCAAACTCATGGTGTGTTTATACCAGACTTCTGTCAACTGAATAATGATAATAAGGAAAAATGAAGACCTGATTATTTGAAACATGTTCTGATGTAACAAACTGTGGGGATGTACAGTTACTGTGTGCACTATGATGGTAATGACACTGTACCAGGGTGGTAATTAAAAATGGACCCTTTGATAAGAGCTAATCATATTGGGGTCTGGTCAAACGTGGTGTTTCCCAGGGATCTATCCTGGGACCATTACTTTTCCTAATACTCGTATACATCAATGACCCACCTTTATCTACAAAGTATCTCAATGTTAATGTAAACCTCCAAACAATTTTATTTGCAGATGATAACAGCGTAATCGTCAGCAATCAAAACAATACTGTACTAGGAAATTACTTGAAGCCAGTCTTCACTAGTGTGATGGAATGGTTTAAGGCAAATTTAATTCGCTTAATGGGGGGTGGAGTCCAACTGGGTCCACTCGGCACAGAGGCCACTGATTGGTCTATTGTAACCTGGCCCGGGTCATTATGATGATGGAGAATTTGGTGGAATGAAGATTGGCAGGGGAAACCAAAGTACTTGGAAAAAACCCATGCCAGCGCCACTTTGTCCACCCAGGATCAAACCCTGGCTGCTGCGGTGGGAAGCCTCAGGCAAATTTACTCTCACTAAATCTGGACAAAACCTAGTGTATGGGATTCCACTCTAAATATATTCTTGATTTCGAAACACAAATTAAATATAACAACAAAATTATTACTAATACTACTGAACTAAAGTTTCTTGGGCTAGTAGTTCACAATACTATGTCTTGGAAGAGTCACACTGATATGTTGGCTTCCAAATTAACCCGTTGCCGTGGTTCGACGTGTATGTTTCGTCAGGGATTTAAATCGTCTGGGGGGGTTCGACGTGTATGTTTCGTCCAGCTGCACACCTATGTTATAACGCCCATAATAATTGATGGTTTTGCTGTAGATTGTTAGATTTTTCGCTGGCCTGTTGTCAGTAGAACAGAGTATAAATAAGACACGACTTTATCTGCGCCAAGTAATCGTTACATATATGCCTGTCTTGCAGCAAAGTTCCTGTGGCTCTGGCGAGCGGTTTCTACGTCGTACTGTTATGAAAGGCGTGTTTTCTTTGCTTTGAAGATATAAACAGCAGAGACGTGATGTGTACCGTGTTTATCATATAATATTGCCCTGAGCTGGCCACACGAACACACTCAATTGGAATTCTTAGAATAAGGATGTCCAGACA
>NW_019731276.1:452643-457229 GCF_002891405.2 Cryptotermes secundus | reverse complement strand
CATATTATAAGGTAAGGTTATAAAACCATCATTTAAGATCATTTTAGTGAAAGTTTCATCCTTCAAGGCGTACCATTCACTGCTGAAATACTAAACAACCTGCTTCCATGGCCGAGATACAGGGCGCCCATATTATAAGGTAAGGTTATAAAACCACCATTTAAGATCATTTTAGTGAAAGTTTCATGTTCCTATCTCATAGAATTTAAGAACAATGATGAATAAATTATTTTCGAGCAAAATTTAAATGGCCGGCTGAATATATTACCGCAGGAGACGCAGCCGCGGAATTTAAATGACCGCGTCAAAGGGCTAAACAAAGCGTGTTATATTGCAATCAGACCTTTCTTATCATTAAATTCACTAAAGATAATCTACCTTCATTCAGTTATAACATATGGACTAATTTTCTGGGAACTTCTTCCCAAAATACAAATATTTTCAAATTCCAAAAGCGAATGGTTAGAATACTAATGGAAGCAAGACCCAGGGATTCTTGCAGCAAATTTTAAATATACTACCTCTAGCATCCCAGTACATACTCTCCTTGGCTCTGTTTATGGTTACCAATAAATCACTGTTTAGACAAAATTCTGAAATTCATAATTTTAATACCAGGAATAATTCTAATTTTTTTCAAGGAACAACTCACTTGACAATGTTTCATAAAAGGCTCACCTACGCAGGCATCAAGACATATAACCATCTTCCAGTTGACATTAAGAACTTGGCATGTGATATTAAATGCTTTAAAAAGCATTAAAAATTATTTGCATGAACACTCTTTTTATACTATGAATGATTTTTATGCATAAAACTAGATAAGTATTTCTGATGGTAATAGTAACATCACTGTATCAATATTCGTAGTGTTCTATTATTATTTTTTTCTCGACAAAATCTTTTAATGATTGCATGTCTTATTATTATTATCACACTGTCTTGTATTCGTTTTTGACTTTTCTATATCCAGTAGTTGTACCAGTATGGATCAAGTGAAAATAATAAATGAATGAATTAGCCCCTTAACTACTTCATTTAAAATAAATGCTAAAACCATAACATAAGTGAGAAATACTGCAGATATGATAGAAAAACAGTGAGGTTCTACATTGAGAAAATCTTGTACTGATAATATATCTTTTTTGTGACAGACTCTGAAGAAACAGAAAATTCAATAAAGGAACTCATATGTTCTCTGTAGGTTATATTAAAGCATGTGAGAAAGTAAAATGAAATAAGATGTCTTTAAGTACTGAATAGAAAAGGAATTTCTACATATATAGTTCTGGTGATTATAATGTTTATATACAAACACAAATGAAGTTGGAACTTATGGAACAATAAAATATGCAAAGTTAATTTGGGCTCAGACAAGCATGTAGCTTACAGCCTATGATATTTATTTTTGACTTAGATGCCTTACGAATGACTGATCAAAATGGGGTATAGCAATAATCTGTATAACCCTAATTATGTACTGACATTTTTTATTTGCAGGCGATCAAGTAATACAGGATCTACCACTGCAGTTAGCTGTTTCAGACACACAATTGTAGAAGGGGAAATGATGTATGTCCATGAGCCTACTCCTAAGTTTCAGTAATCATGGCAATGTGGTCTGTGAAACAGTGTGTTTGCTGTTGAAAACATTTTTTACAGTCCACTGTGATAACAGAAAAAAATTACATTAGAATTTAGTATGCTGAATCATGAAATAACTCCAATTGCTGTTCATACAGCTGCACAGCCCAGTACTAGAAATTCTGTTTGATGATGAATCTACAAAATCAACAAACTTATCTCAGTTCATACAAGTAAAGTCATGGCATCTGAAAGAATATATCCCATAAGGTCAGAAAAAAGTATAAACCAATACAATAACTAAGCAGATGAATAATATTAGCTTCTCAGAATTTATGTTATTCTGGAAAGGGGAAAAAGAGAATTACCTATGTGAAGAGGTACAGAATACTAAGAAACACAGTATATAAGGAAACAACGAAGAAAGCTCACAGAACTACCTCGACCTTCCTTTATGACAGGCATGGACAATATCAGCAGCTTTAAAAGTGACCATAAAAGGCTGTAATAAAGATCTCCAAGACAAAACATAAGACAGACTTTCTTAAATAAAAATTGCAACAAGGATTTTAAGAATGAAATAAATAAACTATCATCTTCTGCCTTGTAGTTTGGCAAATAGGTGGGAACGTTTCTGATCAATCTACTGCTTCCATCTTCAGGGCAGAAGAGTGAGGAGCTACCTTAACAATGGTGATGGAATGTTCCTTTGAAAGGTTGGTAACTACCTCCTGAACTATACGACACATCCCATCAGACCAGAGGCAAGCAAATGTTACAGTGAAGGGCCAAATGAAAAGGTACATGCATTTTGTTGGAAAAGAGAAAAGAGAAACAGGTCATACGATGTCACTATGGAAGCATTTTTAAGAATGTTCAAAATCAATGAAAACAGATGTTTCTTTAAATTATATGAAAAGGAGTATCAATGTGAGAGATGGCTGTTTATAGTTCCCAACAAATTATCCAATATCTTGCGTAAATCCTGACCTTTCAATGTTCAGAAATGTCATCTATATTCCTAAATCTGTTTTGCTGACTTCATTACAAGTAAATTTCTTTATGTTTGTTTGCTTTGTATGAGGACACAAAAATTGACAACATCTCCTACCTACATTCTCTAGAACTGCAGTATTCAGAATCACATAATTCAACTTCTCCTTTAGTCGTCTATTACTTTTCAACTCAACTCAGTTCCAGCTGAATATTATGTACAGACTTTTCATGTAAGTTGAGAAAGAACAAGTCAACAGCTGAACTTTTACTTCTAATTTCTTGAAATATTTAAACTGACTACAGCAGGGCTCTCTAACTGATGACACATGAGCTGCATGTGGTTCACCAGTTGGTTCTATGCAGCTCACGAGATTATCCTTCCAGTCCTTGAAACACATGTTAACCTCCCCCCATATATACACAGGTGACAAAACTTAAAAAACTCCACAGAAGTGTTTAATAAATATACTGTGTAGTGTTCCAAAGGTTCCATGACACCCATTGAATAACTTGGGGTAGTAATCCCAGGCCATATGCAATATCAAACTCCATCTAGCAAATCTTCTCAGTGACTAACTTTTGAACACTGTTGACCCAACAATACTTTATTTAAATAAACGTTTTTGAACTTTATGGCCCAACTCTTATTTGTGTGTTTGCAGTACTTCATTATGGTCAACAGATATGGATTAAAAACCATGTACTTCACCAAAAGAAAGCATTTTACCTACTACCACTGGCTGCAATCTTGCTCTCACCTTACATCAGGGCACTACTCTAACCGTATGGCCTTATCTAAATTCTTTTGCTGTTAATTGTTGACTGCAGATGTTCCTCCTGACTGACAAAGAGGATTTCAGCTGCATGTGGGGTGTAACAGCAGGAAAACAGACATAGCCATGAGAACCTCAGACATGGTAAAGCAATAAAAACGAATCTTCGTCTTCCATCCAAGAAGCAATGAGTATATTACAATACCTAATGATTCAGCTTCCATTCACTAACTGTCCTAACACTAAAAGGTGGGCAGGGTCAAGCTCCAGCCGTTTGTATGCTTTAGACATATAAATATCTAGCACACATGAACTGAATCAAACATAGTCGAGTACTTATTGCAGCACGGTCAGTGGGATATGAGCTATGGCCTTGAGATGTGCAGTAGCTCTGCTGCCACAACAGCAACTGGAGGTAATTCTATCTCTAATTATGTTCAGCAGTATGGAGAAAGCTATTATCCTAAGTGCACCACTGTTACCCACCTTCTTATGCCTCTCAGAGCTCATGTCCTACTGAATTTACACTCCTGCTCTGTATTCAGGAAGGGCTTGCTTCAATGCTCAGTCTGGCGGCCTCCTATCCTTACATCAGTTTTAATGGTTGTCTTCAGTAGTCCCTTCATGCAAATGCTAAGATAGTCCCTTATGTACACCATTTCACTACTTCCCACATCCTTCATTAATATCCTCCCATTTGATGCTATATGGTAAGGTATATAACTGAGAGGGTATCATTAACTCAACTAAGAAAGCTACACGAATACTGAATGCCAATAACAAAATATATCTCTTTTATCTACTGGATGGCAGTAAAAGGCTAGTTAATGCAGTCTATTTACGGGGAAAAGAAATCAACAATGCAACCATTAGAAACCTATACTTAGTGATAATTATTGAACCCTATGGAGAGGGGCATATGAAATGTTGTACTGATATTAACAATAAACATGGCTACACATTCTGTATGAAACATTCGTTTTTTATGTTCCAAACTGCAAACATGTTGATGGTGGAAAACTCTGTGATTACAATGGACAGATTTAACACAACTGGAATCTATGTATGTGGACACTATGCACAAAAATAGACCACTCAATTGTATAATTATTATTTTATAATTCTGGGTGGCCTTCTCACCATGCAGACTCAAGCAAATGAAAGAAAATAGATGTCCCAGGTTCTTAAATTAAGTTCAAAGCTTCTGAGGGTGAGCTGACAATAGCTCTACTC
>NW_019731276.1:429060-452637 GCF_002891405.2 Cryptotermes secundus | reverse complement strand
AAAAAAAAAAAAAAAAAAGTAATTCTGAACAATGAGTCGTAAGTTCTTTCCTTCATTTGTTAATGAATGCTCATTAAACACAATTCATAAATCATGTAAAGAATTAATTCCAAAAAGTCACGGATATCGCATGGTGGCGACTACACAAGTTTAAAGCAGCTGGTCATATGGTTATGTTATAATTGGCTCAAACAAGTACTTCAGTTTCCCTTGCTAATTATTATTCCACCAACCGCTCCACATTTTTTAATCATCCTGTTATCAATGGTATATAGCTTTGTTACTGACATGAGTCATTAAATAACAACGAAACAAGTAAAACTGAGGGATATCAATTAAAATTTTAAATACACTTCTCATTTACCTCATGCCCATCTCATTTATTTGGTGACCTGGAATACAGAAAAGTAACTGGTCCTTATTATCAAGAAAATCCACGTGAAAGCTTCACTTCAGTAATGACTAATATTTAAATGATGTGTGTACATACACACACAGACATATATGAATGTGCATATGTACATGTGTCACCCTATCAGAGCAACTTCTTCAATCTCTCGTGAGGTCTGAATAAACACTGCAAATTGCTTAACACATTCAAGTAACCATCATGAAACAATGTTAAAGTCACAAACTGTACGTTTACAAGTATAAGGATTAGGGTTAACAGGGAGAACGAGCGAGATCGAATGAGCAACCACGCAAACGCTTGCCTTATATTGAAGCCCGTATTCAACCAGAACACTACTTCAGGTGTGCAGTTCTTGCTCTGTTGCAATCGCAACACTCAAGTCACAATTACAACTGCACTTGCACAAGAACATGGAAAGAGATAGAAAATGTTGTTAATACAACATACAAACATGTTTCCATGGATCCTTTTCTGGCTCATCTGCATTAAACATTCAAAATTTTCAACTTCAATTGCAAAAGTAAAACACTTCAAAACATAAATATCATTACAAAGCTGATACCACACTAGTGCCATGTCAAAACAACCATACAAACATGTGAAAGAAAGATGTGACAATATCGTGATGAAAGAATGTCATCTGTGACTTGAGTGTTGGTTGTGAGTGTGTAAAAACAAGGTTACCAACATGACATGCCTAGTCGGCCTATTCGCAAACTTGGATCGAGTCAGGACTAGTTCTGTTTTTTATATTTTTATTTCCAGTTTATTTAGTGACGCTATCATCAAAGACTATATAGCGTCAATAGTTTTGTTATGGCTGCAAAAATACACTGTGCAATGTTATATGGAGGGCACCCATTTTGTAACATTTCATGCATGATATCCCCAAAACTACTTGCATGTAGTGAATTACAGAATACCCAATGAAACTTAATTAGTTATACTGCTGGCAGAATGTGAAAATATGATACAGAAATGAATTAACTTTTGCCAGATGTACTTTAGCAACTGAGTACAGAGTGTCCAGTCCAACAAACACAGGGGCAGTCCCCAACTCGATCCCATTTCTGAATACGGGCCTCTACAGAAGGTGAAGCAAGAACATGTCTGCTCACTCACCTCTCACGCACGTTGTTGGCCTGGCGACGCTCCTTTTCACGCACAGCCTTTGTGCCTGGATCCTCCAGCTCCTCATCGGCACTCGAGCAACAGTAGGGACAAGTGACTGTCAGTATGCAACCGATACTACAACTCGTTCAACTCAAAAATATATCTGGTAGATGTGTGACTTAAATCAGACTAGCAACTCTAACATGCTGATTCTGGAAGATGCAATGTTACTTGATATTTAAATATGATTTCATATTTTATCATTACTACCACTAAGATAAGGACCAGATTATTGTTATTTAACTTCGTGAAATGTGACTATTCTACCACCTGTTGGTGAGAATTTACTACAACAAATTCCCACCGAGCTTTATGATGGAGTTCCATTAAAGTTTCTTAAAAATCCAACAAAAACCTAAAAGTTGCTATGCACTGGATTGTAGATATGAGACGCAGTTTACATGGAAGATTCAACCTAAACCAACAGCTGAGGACCACTTAAATTTCTTGAAAACTGCCACATAATGAACAGCTGTCTGCAATACCTGCCTGTGATCATAATTGGCTGAAGTTTTTACACAGCACGCCACAAACACATTCAGGACAACATCAAAGAACCTTCTTCTCAAGAACGACAAGGCAGCACACGTTCGGTCCCCGTCAAGAGAAATAATAAGAAAGATGACACAAACCTACTTGGTTTATAAATTCCAAAAAAATCTTAACAAACCAATTACAAATATTTTAACGTATTAGAACAGCCGCTGTAGTTGTAAAAACTTTAGATTTTATAGCCAATTGTATATTATTAATATTACAGGTATATATTTTAACGTTCAGAACATATATTGTAATAGTAACGTCCAACTGTATTGATGTAAAGGTGTCCCCCTGATGATGGTCTCTGAAGACCAAAACATGTAAGGCCATAAATAACTGAAATAAGAAAAATCTTAACCAGTCACTCTAGACAGAACTGTTTAACTTTTCAAATTTGAGGTTTTGAAGCTTTGGCTGCTTGCATATCCATTTACTCAGACGTGCACATCTATCATACTATTTATCCAATAAAGAATTTAGTCATCATTTATGGGGATGCTGATATTTATATGAAACTTGAATTTCAAATATCTCAAGCTCACAGCTGGCTCTGGGAAAATCTTTTCTGCCTTGCACATTCCTTACATTAAAAACTGCATATTAAAATTCATTAAGATAAAATTGGAAGTCACTATCCGAGTACATCTAATGTTTATTACATTCATAACATAAACTGCAACTTTGCATATCATTTTAACATGAAAAGTATTTCAGAAAAAAGGACCCTACCAAACTACTAAATTGCATATTGATTTTCTAGCAGTTAAAATGGTATTTTACACATCAACAGTGTAACCGATCATTACCTACACCATCAATCCTAAATATTACCAGCCGCAATATAAATTTTAATTTCATTAATACTTAGGACTTAATACCATTTTTGTACTAGAGGTGACTTATACTCAGTTTTGCTGTGACTATTCTGAGAATCGGTAGCAAGGAATATTTTATATAAGGACTACTGCAACTCAAGATAATCCCATGACAGCCGGTATGGTACCTGTATCAGTTACTCCTCCCACCAGCCAAATTAAAGAAACTTCCAGAACATTCTTAATCTGTAGAACAGTGTGGAAATTTCAAGAAAGATCTCAATGTGGAAGGTTCTGAAAGTATTACATCACTCGAGAGTATTTAAAGGCTGAGTCTGGGTGGCCCTGAGTATTAGTGTTGTTGTGTATCGCTCAATATTGCTGACTATAGTGAACTGTACAGCTGTGTAAACAATCTCCTACATCCAGAAGTGTGTATCAGTGTTATAAATAAATATCAGCCTAGAAGGAATTATTTGTGTAATATCATGTAGTGCTGTTAAAAAAACAAATTAAGTTCATCAAGCCTCTCTCCTTGAAGCAAGGCCCTGAGAGGAATCCCCATGCTCGCACCTTAGGTTTTATTCCTGCTTCCATCCACACATCACTCCCGATATTTCCAACTGGTTATAGTGGCGCTCAACTATAGATAAGGAGTGAGTGGGGGGAAGAAGACAAAGAAGAGGGCGCTTAGAAAGTGGTCACTGATGTGTGGCTACACAAAATAAAATTGGTTAGAAAGTGACATCCTCAATGTGGAGCAGTGTCAAGGGCAACTACTGCACCATACATAAAAACAGTTAAAACAGACAACATACAACAAGTGCACTGGGATTACAGGTGGAAGAATCATGAGTATGCAGTACAGGCATTCAGAGGAAATCAAAATACTAATCACATATTCTTAGTGCATAATGACACCTCTTAACAATGAAAAACCAGTAATTAATTGTAATCATCACTGTAATCACACCGCCTTCATAGTGCTACCACCAACATTACATTTTCATCATATTCTTGTGGTGGGCAAACTAGTCCATATGTAGGGTGTAAGGGGCATCAGAAGACTGCACCTAAGCAAAAGAGGAAGAATGTGTGACTGACATATGATGCAGCTGATTTAACTAAGGTTCGTGACAAATCTCTGAAGATCTTGTGGTGTAAGGTTTTATCAACTGTCTTTCTGGTTGCATCCAGTCTATGGGCCAAATTCTACCCACTGTTACTCTATCCAGTCCCTTACACTAAACTATTTTATATCAACATTTCACAGCTGTGTTGTTGATCTATGGCAGTCTCTTTCTGAGTGGTGTCTATTATTGTCTGAGTGTGTTTTTGTGTTCAGTTGTGAGTTTCTTGTTAAACTTGGCAAAAGTGCAAGCAAAATCAGAGAGACATTAGTGCAACTTTATGGGGATAATGCCATGAAGAAAACAGCAGTTTACAGGCAGGTGGCACATTTTTCTGAGGGAAGAGATAGTGTCACTGATGAAGAGAGATCAGGAAACACAGCAACAAGCAGAACTGAAGAAAACATTGCAAAAGTTTGTCAAACTGTGAGTGAAAATCGTTAGCTGACTGTCGGGTGCATAGCAAAGCAAGCAAACATCAAAAGAGAAACAGGAAAATCTTAACTGAAGATCTTGACACGAGTAAGGTGAGTGTGAAAATGGTCCCAAAAGAGCTCATGGATGAACACTGTCTGTGAGGGAGTTTTTGCTACTAAACAAATAACTGTGCTCTATTCACTGAATCTAGCCTCCACTGATTTTTTCTGTTCCCGAAGATTAAGGAAATATTGAAAGGAAGTCATTTTGATGACATCAGGAGTGATACGGCGGCAGGTCTGAAGGCCATTCCATAAAACCAGTTCCAAAATTGTTTTGAAGGGTGGACTAGGCGCTGGCATCGGTGCATAGCTTCTCAGGCAACCACAGTAACATTCAGAGATGAGGTATAGAGCACATTTACCGCAACGAGTTCAGATCATGCATGTTTACAACAGCTGGACAGTTTTTATTTATGGGTTCTTGTACATTTATTGCAGGAAGATCTAACCATGTTTTGTATAAAATACACAGGAAAGCTGTAGGCTGACATATTGTGGCTCACTTTACTCTTTCTTTAATTAATTATTTTATTATGCTGTATCACATACTGATGTTGTGCAGCATCAACAGAAATATGGGGGGGGAAGATTATGAATTATGGATCTGGAGAAGTAATGATGTACTTCATGGCATTAAAAAAAAACCCTCAGGCAGAACAGCTGCTTCCCAGCTGAAGACTTAAACCACATACTTCTAATATGCAAATCAGATATTTTACTGTCCACTATACCGCTCTCTTTCTTCAATCCATGTCCACTAGATGCACAGACAAGGTGCTTTATGAAACATACATCTCTACTGTACCCATGATGAGAGACAGGATGGCACAGTCGGTATATACACTGGCTATGGGATGCATGACTGATGGGTTGGAGTTCGAGCCCCAGTAGGGTCAAGAATTTTCTCTATTGCACATCGTCCAGACCAGCTCTGGAGCCCACCCAGCCTCCTATACAATGTGTACTGGGGACTGTTTCTCAAGAGGTAAAGCAGCTGGGGCGTGGAGCTGATCACTCACCTCCAATTAGTGCCGTTGTCCAGCAAATGTGGATCTATACATCCACTCCCCATATGCCTTCATGGCAGTGCTTAATTAGTTAAGCACAGGGACAACTTTACCTTTACTGCACCCATGATTCTTCCTTGTTCAGGGTCAGCACAAACTACAATAACATGCAAGTCTGCAACTTACTATCTCCGAGACCGCTTTGAACCCTTCTGCCCTGAAGTGGAGTTAGCAGGGGCTGTTGTATTGGCACCCGTGCTTGCCTGGCTGTTGACAAGCTCACTGCTGCTTGGCTTTGTATCAGATACTCCAGGTGGCTCCTTCCGTTTCTCTGCGAAACAAAAATACAGTCGAATGAGTACATTTTATAACAAGGACACCATTATAGTGACAAAAACCACTGGTATCACGAGTTCCTTTATTGTACATACAGTAAACCGTTGCATAAAATGTGGGGTTCTTCTGGCACATACCTCATAATGAAAAGCACAATACATCACTGTAGGTCGCAGGGCAAGGGCCGAGAAGGCCAATCCCTTATACATTCATTCATACATACCTCATAATGAATGAATTCTAACTAGCTGCTAATGTTTTCCCCACAACTTCCTGCACCAACTATTTTTGCAGTTTTGCTTTCAAAGTTATTAGAGTTTGCGGTCAATACAGGTCCTATTAATCCAACCTCTCTTCTATACAAATGTCTAAGAGACAGCCTGCATTCCACAATCTGAGAACTCAACCCTCCTCCCCCACACAGTTTCAACCAGTGAGAAATGTACACATCATGTCCACTGAACCCCGCTGTATCTTTCGCCCTGTCACCCAGGCACCCCCTGCCCCTGAGCTTACTGTGGCCCAGGTGGCATGATCATGACACACAATTACACAGGTGCATGTTTAAGTTTGTCACATCAAACATGTACTATGATTCAGTTCACACTGACTGAAAAAATATGAAATCCCCCATTATGGTAATGAAAGAAAGACATTAAGTTTCAATCTTGTATTTAAGCATCCTGTTGCATTACTATATTCAACTTCTCCTTATGAGGTGGAATTATGATTTTATATAATTAATCATTTTAACTATTTTTAATTGATTTAAAATGGTGTGAACTGTAAGATTTTAACACATAACAGTTGAGTGCAATCATAATATTTTAATTATGAATATATCAGTTATGCATGTGTGGAATGGACAATACTCAGCGCAGTGTATGTTTGGTCTGTTAGAAAGAACTAATCTCAATCACTCTAATGAACCCAACGGAGTACGTGTCTTCCTGTCTCACCTCCGGACGGAAACGGACACAGTTTCCAAAACAGTGTGTTCTCTGATGTTTTCTTGAATATCAGATGATGGACAAAGTCCAAAAACCCAGTAATTCCAAGTGTTATAGACCATCGTCAGAACCCTTTAAAATCTACCACACAGTTAGATCCACTGCTGTCAAATGGACATAGACATTTCTTGGCGGGGGGGGTTACTCATGGTAAGATACCACTAGCATGTAGACACGAAACTGCACACCCAACTGTAGTCCACTTACATCAATTCCTCACATGGAAGAAATTACCTCTGAATGTAGTGACTCTTCCATAACAACCACATGCATCCATCTGCCTTCAACTTACAGGACACCACAAGCATGACACATACTACATTCTATCCTTTCCAATCTGAAAGCATGCTTTCATTCTATACTCTAAAGTGGGCACCAAACTGCAATATTCTGTTGTTTAAAACTACTGATATTTTTCTGGATTTTGTCCTATTCTGTTGTTTAAAACTACTGATATTTTTCTGGATTTTGTCCATCATCCAAATCTACTAAAAGCACTGTCTTAGAAACTGGTTCTGCCCTCAGTCAAAAGGATATGAAAGAAACCCTACTGCCGATCTCCCTGGTAAAGCTACTCTCAAAATACGATAGAACCAATTTCTGAAAACTAGCGGTTTTAGAGCTGTGTGATGGACAAAGTCCTAAAATAGTTTTAAGAAACATGTAACACCATTATCAAGAAGCTTTAAACCTAGCAATATTCTAGCTTCATACTTACTTGCAGTTGTTCCTGACAGCCTCTCAATCTTGATTGGTCCATCAGTGTCAGGTGTTGGGGCAAGACCAGGATAGGAGGTTGGTGGTGCTCCAACTGTTGAGCCTGGAGTGCCTGGATGTGGACTTGCCTGTAATGTAACATCAGCACAATTAATGTAAGCCACCTAAAATGCCCATAATTTCACTTCAATAACTAACAGTACAGTAAACCGAGAAAGTATAGTGTCTTCAAGCTGTATCTGAAAGCACTGCTGTGCTGACGATGACAGCACTTCAATAAACAACAGAGAAACATCTGCTGGTGAACTCTCTGAACCATACGTAGTTGGAATTTTGGAGGGATTACAACCTATATAAGGGGAGTTTCACCATAACTGATTTTACTTCATACATATGCTGATTACACTATAATAACTAATGAAATTAGCCTTCTCTGGAATGAAAGGCAGATCTCATCGGAACGCTTTCACGTGAATTTCCTGATTGACTGTTTACACTTGACTGCCCAAAACATGCCAATTCAGGCCTTCAGAGTTCTGACACACGCTCTCGATACACAAATTTAACATAATAAAGGACTTCAATTCTGTGTAACACATGACAATGTGCTTGATGCCATTGCGATACCACTTCATTTTAAACAACTACAAGGACTCCATTTCTGTAACCACATGCCAATGTGCTCAATGATAAAGGAACAACATTTTATTTTCAGCAACTGCAACACTGCACAATAGATACAGTGGCAACTTCAGTGTCATGCAATGAAATTTTTAGAATTTCTCTTCCTAATGCTACAAAGGGCATACTCTTTTTTTCTGTTATACTTTTCCCACACTACTGGTCTGAAGTGGGTGGGAAGTTTGATGAGTATTACAAATTAATAAACTGTCCCTTAACACCAGATGACCAGAAACGCAACAGCTGTTAGATATTTCTGGTATGTTCAAAAAACCATACACTGAAAACTCTATCAACAAAAACACAATGTTTTGCTTACCTGAACACTACATAAAAATTCTGTATGATTCGTGACTAAATATCAACTACCTGTGTGCAGACGTGACAGCTCCCAATATTTTAATTTCAAATCCAAATGTAACTTCTTACCATAACCTTCTAACCATGAAATGCACAGACACATGAACCAGACATTGTTCAAAAATCCATTTCTGGCAAGAAAGATCATCATACTTAGTCTGTAAGTTAAATAAATAAAACCACTGTAAACTTCAGTAACAATAATTTCTTTCAAGTAAATTTTCACAACTGAAACTGCACTCTAAGAAACTCCACGAGACAAAGCCTTGAAAAACCGATACTTATTCAGCTGCTCTAGAAATGTTTTTGTGCACCACCACCTGGTTCACAAAAGCTCTTCCCTGAACCTTATGGATTCAGTTCACACTCTACTTCTGATAAGTACACACAATACTTTTCTGCCTTCATCTCTTGAAAGAAAAACTACATCTGAAAGAGCAGTGTGTGGCAGAAACAGTGAAACAAACTTTTAACTACGCATTACCTGGCTAGTGTATGATGAAGCTCATGTAATGGCTCTAGAGCAGTAATTTTGCAGTTCAATTTTCCATAGAGGATCACGCAGTGAGGGGGAGAGCATCATAAAGAGGGCTCTGACAACAGTTTAACCAATGAGAAGTCTTTTCTCCAAATGCAATTCATCATTTGGTCAGAAAATGAGTGATCAAGGCTCTGTCACTTGTAAAAAGCCACCTGGTTGACTGTGTTTGGTTGACACACTTGACTTGGTATCTGTTGACCATGGTGTAAGGTCAGCACACAAACATGCTCAAGCTTCATGCATATCTAAGAGAAGTGTATGCTGTATCTTCCACAGTACCATAATGTTCGCAATTATGGAACTCAAGCTGTATAACAGCCCCATTTCTGTCCCAAAGGGGTGTGATTTCAATTTTTCATTAGTTTCTGGAACTAACGGCTGGCAATCTAGACATGCTAAACATTCTAATGAGCGATGAGGCACATTTTCACTTCCCTGGCACCATTATTATGCAGAATTTTCAATACTAGGCCAAACAAATCTCCATTAATTTCATGAATGTCCTCCATACAGCCCAGAAGTTACTGTTTTGGTGTGTGGTGTCATCCACTGTGATAAGTGGACCCCATTTCATCAAAGATGAAGATGGGCTAGCAGATATGGTTATACCTCATTGTTACAAATGCATGATTGAAACCCTCTCAAGATGACAGTACAGAATCTCTCAAGGCATGAAAGCTCATGGTTTTAGCAAGTAACAATGCAGCCCACAGAGTGAGAATTAGCATCATAGCACTTTGCAAATTTGTTTCTACAACAAATAGTGTCCCATTCCCTGGCCTCCTTATTCACCTGACCTAACAGCTCCCAACTTATTCTTCAAGGACACCTAAAATGGAAAGAGTACAGTAGACGGCCAGGACTTCAGTAAGCCAAAATTGAGAATATGAGTAGATATCACTGATATATCACAAGAAATTCTTTGGGAGGCGATAAAGAACTTCCAAACTAGTGTGCAGGGGTGCATTCAACAGGATGGTAATTGGACATACTCTAAAAGACTGAAGTGTTCTATAACAAAATGTATCATAGGCCTTGGAAACAGAATGTTTTTAAAACACAATATTTCTGTAAAATGTTTCTCCATTTTAAAAACACTTTTTCAAAACAACCCATGTAAAAGCTACATCAATTCAATACTTGTTGCATAATTCTTGTACCAAATGTGAATCCAGTGTTGGTTGTGTGGTGTGGTGATATGAGCCCAGCAGGCCATTGGAATGTGTTTGTAAGTTGGCAGCAGCAGCTGCAGCCGCTACAGCAGCACTGGAGGCAGCGATGGCGTGTAGACCCAATGCTTGGCTCTCGGCATGATTCCTCAGCACATTGATGGCATCGTCCAGCCGTTCCTCCATCCGTGTGCCCTGCAGCATATGCACACCCAACACTGCATTTGCTTGCTAAACCTTATTCTACACTTGAAGAACAACAACAACAAGGTAACATAAGATAAATATGCCATAAAGACATACTGGGGAGTGAAGTACAGCTTCACCATTCTTCACCTCCACACTAGATGGTGAGTAATCAGCTTCATGCCCTGCCCTTTACTCACAGGGACAGAAATTGGTACCCATTAGACAAAAGGCTGGTTGGCCCCAAGAGTCAGTCTGGAAGCTGTGCTGGGAATCATAACCCAGACGTCCAGCCCACAGCGCATTGCTATACCAAACTATCCAGACTCCTAACAAGGACAACACCAAAAATGACAACAATAATTAAATAAATACAGGTACACCTAAAACCTAAGGACCAGAAATGTACACCTTTTAAGTTTTATTGAACTTAGGAACTTATGACACAATTGAAGAAATTCTTCAGGAAGATGGAAGAGGAGACACAAACAGCATCATATTGGGAGACTGGAATAGCACTGTTGGAGATGAATCATATCAGAATATTGTTGGAACACATGGACTAGGAAGACGGAATCACCGGGGTCAAATTCTTATTGACTTTTGTGAAAGAAATGGACTGATTGTTACCAACACTTGGTTCAAGAAGCCAAAGAGAAGACTTTACACATGGAAGGCACCTGGGGATTGGAGGTGACATCAGCTGGGCTACATCCTTGTGAAACGTCGATTCAGAAACAGTGTGAAGGATGTGAAGATGCTGCCTGGGGCAAATATTGACTCTGACCACAACTTACTGGTTGCCAAGTTTCGAACCAGGTTGAAGAAAATTATAAGATTCCAAAAGCGCAGACCTAGATGGGATTTGGAGAAGTTATATGCTCAAAGACAAAGCGTGCAGGAGACCCTAGAAGAGAAACTCAGTGCAACTGAAAGTGAAAGCGGAAATGTTGAAGTGCAGTGGAACAATATAAAAGAATGCATGTTAGATACTATTAGCGAATTGGTTGGTGAAGTTGAGAAGACAGCAAGAAAACCATGGGTTACACAGGAGATGATGAGTAAAATGGAGGAGTGAAGGAAATGGAAGAATGTAAACAATGAAGAAGCCAGGAGGAAATACAGGAGACTGAGGAATGACTTGAAAAGAGCCACGGACAGGGCCAAAAAGGAATATCTTGAGAAGATATGTAATGAGATTATAGAATTTCAAAGGACAGGGTGTCATGATTTGATGTGCATGAAGACAAAAGAACCAGGATGAAAAGAGAACCATGAGATTCAAAATACTGGCATTGAAGACTGCCAGGGGAATAGAATGGTAGATCAGAGGCAAGTGCTGAAAATTTGAGAAAATTATATTACAGAACTATATGATCGACCTAATCGGCCAGAAACCTTGGAAGTGGAACCAGAAGAAGAAGTAGATACAGACGAGAAAGGACCATATATTTTACAAAGTGAGGTGGAAAAAGCTATCATGGACATGAGGAATGGAAAGGCAACAGGAGATGATGATGATGTGCTTAAGTTACTCAGAGAAGGTGGTTTGAAAACACTGAGAAAACTAATAAACACCATATATGAAACTGGGGAATGGCCCAAGGACTTTACAGAAGTGACAATGATTGCCTTAAAGAAAAACACAAAAGCTACAAAATGCAGTGACTATCGCACAACAAGCCTTATGGCACATATTGAATGAAAGACAGAGGGGTGGACAGAAGTGACTAGAAGACGAGGAAGAAGACGTAAGAAGATGCTGGATGACCTTGGGGACAGAAGAGGATATTCTCATTTGAAAGAGAAAGCTCTAGATCGCATTATGTGGAGGAACTGTTTTGGAAGAGACTGTCGACCTGTCGTCTTGACAGATTACTGATGAATGAATGAATGAATGAATGAATGAGTGAATTAATCTGCGTGATAACATACAAAAGACAGAAGAACAGCAGAGAATTTAATCAGCCTTACTGCCATCTGTGAGCTGTCTAGAGAAAATGTGGCAGCATCGACCCCTCACAATCCTATGGCCTTCACGGCTTGTTACAGGGATAGCGTTTTTCTCCAACCCCCACAAAACTCCCCGACAAGGTTATCTGCAGTTAGCTGAAAACCAGAGTTGGACGCCTCAGTGTCCCCAGGCAAGAGCTAATGGTTATTTTCAACAGTTCCAGAATCTGAAGGAAAGGCTTGTCTGGTTGCAGTCTGTGTAGACTGGAGTTCCTTCACAATTTAGTCACATTTTTCATATAATACATATGATTAGAGTTTTTTCCCCTTTTACATCAAAACCAGTACCCACACAATACACTAGTGCATAATGCCATAAAAATGGGACCTGGATTAGGCTACACATGTTAAGAGAAGTAATCAAACTGAGAACAGAACAGCTACATGAGACTCGGCATGTTCTTCAAAGAAGAATTCTAAATTTGGAAAAAAAAAGATTCTGAATACTCTGAAACAACAAATGGAAGTGAAACAGCTCTTCTGCCCCCCCAATCTAAAATCCACTTACTGGAAAAAGAATAACTTTGTGGCAGTAAATAACTTGAATTAAAATTCTAGTACAGCATCTTACTTGAAAAGGGATGAAAATGTAAGAATAAGTATGCTGAAAAACAAGATGCTCCACAATAAGCACGTGTCGATTTTTTAACTCTTAAGTATATGGAAATATGCTTCAAAGAAAAATCTTATATACTTTGTACTCTACACATATTTGCCAGAACAGAACTGGGAATGCTACACACATCCGTACGAAGTCTACTCCATTATCACCACTCTCAGCAGAAATCCACAGAGAACTGGATTGTAAACTGGAACTTATTTCAGTTACACAACAAATGAGCTGCCAACAAATCGTGATGGGAGTAAATTCCAGTTTTTATAAATTTAATTTATATTTTTTGTTCACCTCCGATCTGAAATGAAGTTATGATGATGACGACAATTTTTTCAAACTAAGCCATTTGAACCATTTAAACTAAACCATTTAAAAATATTGAAGATTCAAAATGATTTACAAGTTTATCACTAACTATTTATTGAAACGTACAAATCATCATCAATACACCTTATCATTATGTGATTATGTTATACACAGCCCATCCTGATGACTAACCATCTATATCACTACGATAAAAAAGGGAGTGCGCTTGATAACTGTACTTGCAAATTTTCAAACTTAATAAACACACCAACCAGAATAGTTTCTTAGCTGTGTGTGCCATTTAACATAACTGATGATTATCATACTTATTGCTGAAATGCAATGTTTTCACAGAACCACATAATAACGGTATGTGCACTAGTGGTAATATTTTTGTGATAATATATATCAATGATAACATCACTATATTCATTCAGTCATCCATCCAAATATCCTGTTGCTCTCTCTGGAGCACAGGGTATCCACGAAAGGCTCCATTTCACTTCAGTTTCTTACTCTTGTAGACAGTCGGTAGGACTACTTAGGCAGAGGATAAGAACACTGTAAAGCCGCTACCTATACAGGACAACACAAACACAGTATAAACGCACACAGACATCCATGCCTCAAGTGGGATTCGAACGCATGACCCCAGTGTTTGAGCAGGCGAAGAGAGTTCATGCCTTAGACAGCATGACGACTGAGATCAGCCAACATCACTATATGGCACAATGTAAATAAGTTACACAAAAATGTATTTGAAGTTCCAAGTAATTTCCAGGCATTCTGGTCTTCATCAAATCATTCCAAAAAATTAAAAAAGGCAATTACATCTGCTTTCATATCTATCTAGTGAATATATACTCAGTATTAGGTTACAAACCAGTCAACCACTAACATAGTGAATGGGGATCCAGAACCACAAGTTAAAAAAACCTCTCTTCTTAGAATAAAATAATAGAAGCAACTCTTGCAATTACCTCAGCATGATCTCGCAGGAACCCAATTGCATCATCTAACCTTTGCTGCTCAGGGGCGGCCTGTGATTCATCCAATGGTGATCGCACACGATTGGTTGTTGAAAACAGTGAGGGAGGGGTTGCAATGCACAGGTGAGTGGAGATGTGAGTGAAAGAGAAACAGAAAAAAAAAAACAAAACCAACACATTACAAACCATGCATAAAAATAAGAAACAAAAATAAAATGCTGCAAACTAAGTGAAACATATAAATAAAACAGGTTGGACCACAACCCACCTTCTTCACCATCATTAATGAAAAACACACACACACACACACATATAGCTCAAATGACAAGACAGTAACTGAAAAGATGGGTGAAGTTATAACAAGACAAAGAAAACAAAAATTAGGCAAGACAGCGTTCTGCCAGCATCATAACACACACACTGTGACGAACAATTTTAGACACTGCAGATCACATGACATTTTCTACAATGGAAGTGTTAATACAAGCCTCTTATTTAGAGATCCATTTCATTAAAAACACAATTACCTTAAAACACCATATTTATCAAATGCCAAAAACCCAATGTGGAAAAATATTTTTTTTGGCTGTAAACAACTGTCTTTAGAAAATTCCAGTAATTCAATTGCCACTTCCTTCAGGGCAGGTTCGGACTGCTTTTGAAGCAAGCTCAAAAGAATGACAATAGCCACAGAGGCCATCATTTTCATAAACATCCCAACCTAAATGCTAATAACCTTCTGTCTTTCCCAGCCCTAACACTTGTTTCTTCCGTTTCAAAATCTGCTACACATTAAGTGCCACATTTTCAGGAGAAGGGGAAAAGAGCCATTTTTTAATGCTAGCTAAAATGTGTTCATAAACATAAGTAATACAGATTTTTCCACTAAACCCTTCCTTCTAAATTGTGTGTATGTATTTGTGTGTGTGCGCGCACACATCAATGAAGGGTATGACACATCAGGGCAGAGTTTTTATATACAGGCACCAATTCCCAAATTATTAACAACACCATGAAACAATGCAACAGCGGTTCAAGAAGAGAGTCCAAAGAATAGAAGACAAAAGACATTGCACTGACAAACACAATTCATCTATGTCTTTAACATTAACATGACAAACAGCCTAAAACCTGGCTTCCTACAGACTATACAAATATTGCAGCAGTGAGTTACAGCCGAACACACTGTCCTGTTCTCATATATACCTGAAATAAATGATTCATTAAAGAATTCAACAAATTCACAAAGTGAAATCTAAGAAACCAAATACATACAAATACAATATTCAGTAAATATACTTTTGCTATGTTTAATCTGCAAATAACAACTGTTTGCTCTAGTGACACAATGGGACCAAAATACAGTGTGACTGTCTGACAGCTACCCCAAAACTGTTCAGCCACTCACACAGAAAGATAAGATACTCCTTACAGTGAGCTGAAGTAACTGGCAGCATAGCTGACAAACCAAGGGCCTAAACATATTATAGTTTCTCCTCAATGTGGCATTAATAAATCACTGATGACCTATCATGAAGCAGGCTTATGTATTATGTTCCAGCCAACTACACTTGTCTTACATGGTTCAAATTTCTGTAGCTCAGACTGATGTTTTTGAAGTCTAGACTTCTGTGTAAGGCATCTAAACGATATTCAAGAATGTTCAAGCCAAGCACCAACTTCACTCAGCTTTTTAATTTGATTCTGTTCATGTCCAATAACAAACCTATTTACACCTGTATAAAGTTTTCTATTTTGAATTGTAACGATGTGATATTTCCACCTGAATCTTCTCCTTGCTCTTCTTACAGCACTTTTCATATGTATTGTGCATGAACACTTGTTGCCAAATGTATAACACAAATGGCACTTCGACAAAACAAATAATGGGACTGCATGTGTAATATACAGTGTGTCCACAAAGTCCCTTTGGGGGTTTTGAGAAATTGTGGCGCGCAAATTGAGCTAGCCATGTGCGGTTTGCAGCAGATCATAGTGAAACTCCAAGTTTTTTACTGACCTCAGTAGACCTCAATGTGGGTGAGGTGAGGTGTGACCTCACAGCTCCCCGTTTTTGTTTCCCGCTGTTCGAGTGCCTGTCTATGGGTCATTTATCTGATGGTTGTGGCAACTCAATTAACTGCTGTTTTACGAGCGGGATCCCAGGTTACTTGTCACAGTTTCCTTAACCTCCACTTATGTTTCAGCAGATTCTGGAGAGCAGGTACATTGTTATTAGGGTCCAAGAGTGTAATTTGCTTGACAGCCTATACACTGAAGATGTAGTGCCAGTAAAGTCATGGACAACTTTATCAGCATCCTCTGAGTTAATCTGTTTTCTTGGTGAAACTTTCAGAAGCCAGGCTTTGAAACGGCTCCAAATCTGTGAATTTGTCAACCGGGCCCGAAAGATTCCTAGTTCTAACATGATCCAGCAAGTGGAAAACAATTCGTATGTGATCTGAATCCAGTTGACACAGAGACAATGATTCCTGACAGCACACAATATCGAACATGTCACCATTACCCACAGTAAATTTAGCAGTTTTGCACCTGAAGGGTTAGTAACTACACTATTCCAAAATGAATGTTCAGCATTCAGATCTCCTGTCAATCGTGACTTATGTCTATAGCTTTATAGTTCAATGATGTCTGCATCATTCCAGCCATGCTGTGGCAACTTACAGACTGCTGCAAGCAGCACTTCACCACTACTAGTCGATACGCAGACCCTTATATCTTCTGTTAAAACAAGAAGAACCAGGTGTACATGGTTACTGCGGAATGCCTTTTCTAACTGCAATGACAGTGCTATCTTTTCTTCCCAGGAAGCAGTCAATGGGATAAAAATGACAATTTGGAAGAAAGAGCCTCTCATGAGGTTTGACAAGTGTTTCTGAGAGCAGGGCCACATTTATATATAGGTCTCATAGCTGTTTACTGACCTCAGACCGCTGCCTCCAAATGCCACTTGCATTAAAACCTCTAACTCTGAGTGGCCTATGAACTCTTTAACATCCATTCTCTTTCATTAAGTACCATCTTTGCCTGTGGTTTCTGATGCTGTATGTCTTGATGCAGGACAGCTGTGAAAAACTGCTCTGTTGAAGTGAAGAAAAGAGAGAAGAATGTTCTCCCAGAAGATTCCTTGGGAGCTTGTTGTGCACTTCTTCTTTTGCATGGCTGCAGCCTCAGTATGTCTCCCTATGCAAGTGGCCACCTATTGAGGGGGTTGCGTGCAGTTGGCCCAGACATCACAACTTTTGGCACTTGTAACACTACACAAAGCCAGCCTGAGCTCTGTATACCTGTTCCTTTATGGTACGAGTAATATGGTTAAGGCAATTTAGCTTGAATATCTCTTGAGATTTTACATTCTTTGGTAAGGTAAAAAGGAATACAAGGAGGGGTACCATGTTGGTTTGGCCATTGGGTGCTGTTTAACAGATCATCATTTGCCTTGCTTTAGAGTAATATGAGGTTTGTGGTAGAAGTAATTACTATTGGTGGTGCCCTACATGGGCAGCAGTGTGTTCTCTGCACCTATGGTATCTGTGTCCATGTCAGTAGTTCTGTGAGGTGTGAAGAAGTTGGGAGTTAACATTGCTTGTGGTGGCAGCTTGATTCCTGTGGATGCTGGGACTGGCGTAGTTGACTTCTTGGCCGTCTGCAAGGTACCATTAGGGACATGCTTCTTGTGTCTCTTTACTTCCGGAAGCTGTCATCCTGGGCCACTGATTTGACAGAGGTTTTGTTCAAGACACCTCTTTTTCCTGCCTGTGAACTCACCTTCAGGATGGCCTTCAATTCATTCAATGTCACCATGTACATGCCATAATGATCACTACAAAGCGGCGTCCCATATAAAACTTTGCAAACAGTTTGCACTGTTGTCCTCTGTGCTATTTGCAATAGAGGTTCACTCAGAGCGTTCTTCCATCAACTTTCAACAGTTCCTTAACCATATGATAGGTCAAGAGGGGTTCTTACCTAGCAATGGCCTGACTGTCTGTTGATGCAGGGGCATATTTGGTGTTCACTGTCCAGCAATGAATGCCTTTTCTTGTTAAACAGTTCTGTCATGTCACAATGTTTTATAAAATAAAATTTTGTTTACAAGAACAATATGGAAGTAAAGAAATGGAATTAACTAACCCAAAAACACAAAAATGGAGGGAAATATCAATGGCATGATCCAAAAAAAAACCCTCCTCCTTTTACAATGTGCAGATTACTGATTTGTAGATTATCCATATGCCTTTCTTGGGTACATTTGCATCCCAGTAAGCACCTATGAAGTCCCTAAAACAATTCAAGAACTCCTCGGGTAATTGTCATTAAATCTGATACATAAGAGTTTTATGAAAATTCTTGCATCATATCAACATTAATTTAGATAGGACAATTTTGACAACCACTTTACATGAAGGCCAACATATATTTCTGCACATACACTGAGTTAAACATTTAATGGAGTAAAAATGTTTCAAACAAATGTTGCAGAGAAAAATAAACACACAATGTATGTGCAATACACTTTCTCTCTAAAACTTACAGAAGACAGTTCAACAAACTGGACACTGTGCATACATTTCTAAGTTTCCATAATGTATCATCCATACTTTCTGACTACTTTGACTGTTTAGCTGGTTCTATCTTCAAGTAACTTGCTTTTTCTGTTTAAAACATTCTGCATTTTGTGAACTAAAAGAGAAAAGATTAAGAGCTACATTTATAATTACAGTTCTTAGACGTGCTCTTATCCTCAGTCTTATAAGGGATAAAAAAACATGTGACCTGTACTTCAGATCATGGCCAATTTCTGAACATGACGCCATAAAACAATTTATACAGTATGCAAGCAAGCAACTGTATTTTCCAGTTATCCTCTGCAGGTGAAACAGCATTATTAAACAGCAATCAATCAACTAACCCAGCCTATTTGAACAGAACAGGTTTGGAGATGGTGTCATGTAAATATCTCACATGGCATAAGACTGTCACCCTTTACAATTTCATACTGTCAGCATCAAGTTGAAAGCTGAAAACTCTAAAGAGGAAAATCACTCTTTACTGCAAGATTCTGAATGCTCTATTTTGAAGTCATATCACAGTGTTCTCCAAAGGCCATCAGAAATCCTACTGTTTTCATTCAAGTACTTCAAACTGAGAGTCACCTTTTTAGGGCCCAAAATCTCCACTGAGCTAGGAATAAAAAGGTGAACAATGCACACAAACTCCAAATCCATTCGTCACTGTTTTGCAAACTTCACTGGCCTTCACATTAAATGCAAATTGCTGCTTCACTATGACTGTTTCCTTCCTTGCCTGCATTAAGATAAGGTCACTGCTGACATAATTTAGGCAGATACAAATTCAATGGCAAAAAGTTTGTTAGATTAAAATTATTTACACTTGAATTTCAGGTATTGTTTTCCTTCTCTTTTCTTAAATATTCACCATACAACAAATGTTTGGTAAGAAAAGTTGGAAATCTTAGTAAGATCCATGTTTTGTGTCACGATCAATTTTTAATGATAAACCACCTTGTCTGAAAAATTACATGGAGCTCAACTTTGGTACCAAGTAAAGTAAGAGTTAAAACTGACAGACACAAATAAAAAGTAAATTTGATAGAAAGCTTTTACTGCTGACTCCCACCATTAAATTTACCTGAAATTCATCAAGGAGTTCAAGAGATGAAACATGCACATTGACAAACATAAGTATCCATTTTGCATTCCATGTAAGCACTTTGTATATGTAATGCCATGTACCAGCTGGACAGAGAGGCTTGAAGTCACCAGGTTCAGACAAACAGCAAGATTTCACTCACCATGTGAATCGTGCGGTCTGGAGCTGCCACACTGGCACTGCTGGGTGTGGGTGCGTAGTGTGGTGAGGTGGGTGTGGCCGCATGTGGGTGGGTGTGATTGTGTTGTGTAGGTCCTGTTCCTGGTGTTGTGCCACTTGGTGGCCACGCACCTGCCCCACTACTGCTACCTCCTGGCCCACCAGCCGTTAGGGGTGGCGGTGAGCTGACAGGTGTTGACGGGTTTGAACTGTAGCTGCTTACACTCTGATCCGTTGGATAGATCTGCCAGGAGAAATGGGATATTTCTATATAATGAATGCACAGCCTACAAGGAGGCATTGCTCAGTTTCTTCTGGTTCCTTCTGGTTATGTACGAACCACTGCTGCACCACAGCAACTGCATAAAATTACTAAACTAATTTCAGTAACTGACTAAAATTCTGTTCAGCAACCAGACTATAAATGCTTCTCAATATGGAGTTCACATATTTTCTAAATGTGCTCTTTGCAGTTCTGAATTACTCATTTCCTTGGAGCCTCCTGTCCAATGAATACCAAAGGATTTCCTTGGGCATAAAGGGGCTGAAGCATGCAGTAAATCACTCACCTCCAACTAGTGACAAAGGTTAACAGTTAAGAAGTCATGCCTATACAAGTCCCTGGAATGACCTACAGATATTGCACTGCATAAGGTTGGAAATCATTTATCTTCATTCAAAATAAGGTAAAATGTAAATTATTTTAAACTTGGTGTTTGCTACTGCAATCCATTTACCAAAATAATATTAACGTTAGTGAATGTAACTACTGAACTATTATACTTCTTTGTTTTGCACAGTTCTTAATTCAACGTGCACACTTCAGCTCCTTAATGAGCCATTTTCAGCGGTATCACTACCTGAATATTACAGAAAACTATTCATTACATGGTCATTTGTAAGGACCAGAATATTATTTTGTTATTCAATAATTCATAACTTTTTCAATTAGAGATGCAGTCTTGGAAAAAAATGCTTCCAACTGTGTTTAGGTTCACAGGTCCACTTTAAGTCTACTCTTATAGACATAATTATGAATTAATTGTCAGTTTAATTGTCATTCACTTTGCAGCCAATTTCAAACACTAAAGGTTTATAGAATATTAATATTTTTTAATATAAATATTTTAGTCTCTCATTCTCTCTTAAATGTTTTGATGATATTAACTATAGTAGGAGACAGGATAGAGGTCAGTATAGTGACTGGCTATAAGCTAGAGGACCATGGGGGCAGAGTTTGATTTCAGGCAGGGGAAAGATTTTTCTCCTCTCCACGTCCTCCAGACCGGTTCTGGGGCCCACCAAGCCTCCTATCCACTGGGTGCTGGGGGTGCAGCTGAGGTGTGAAGCTGACCACTCACTTCTGACTAGTGCTGAGGTCAAGAATATGTGGTTCTATACATCCAATCCCCCATACATCTTCATGGCATGGTTCTTAATTACTTAAGCACAGGGACAACTTTGCCCTACCTTTTAACACTGTCTTAGCACCCCCTCCCCCAACAAATTTTGCTCTTTTGTTAGCAGGTTGTGTAATTTAACCGATTGTGAACAGAAACAGTAAGTGGGGAGGTACAAGGGATCTGTACTGAATTTGAGGTTCTCATAGCAGTGATCATGAAGAATACTGGTATGTCCTGTTACACGCAAGTATGAAAAATGTGACCTCAGTTTAACGCGCTGAACTAATTTAGAGCAACTTCCAGTGTTAGCACTCATTTTAATGAAACTTGCTTGATGGATAATTGAGAGGGGAGGGAAGAAGAGGGAGCAGATTACTGTTTGAGTGGTGGAGGAATGCAAGGGGTGAAGAGGAAATCTGGCCTAGGAGAAAAACTTTTCTTTCAGGTCTACTACTTTCTCTCTATGATGAGGTTAGAAAGCCAAGCTATCATTTTTTGTTGTGATTTATGCAATTTCACTTCCTACAACTCTATTTTTGAACACAAGTGTTGTATAAATAAAGGTGTTCCAGCACTACCTTCTTGGATATGTCCCCATGCAGTCTTTAGAAGTTCATATGGAACACACTGCTTTAAATTTCAAGGCTGAAGGGTTGGTCAAGCAAACAACCATCAATGGATGATTGGTCCTTGCTGGCTGCTTGCTTGGCGTACTCTTCAACTCTTAAAATGCAAGCAGTGTCCTCTGAAAAATCAGTAAACTCCTATCAGGCTACAAAGCATTATATCCCAGAAGACAGCACTGTGCTAAATTCTGGATTAGCCTTACCAAAAGCATCTTCCTACTGAACAGATTTTATCTTGCATCTTCTGATTCCATAGATGAACCTGTATATTTTCCAGTTGGTATCACTGAAACTTAAGCTAGCTTTAAGTGACTTACTGAGCAGCAGAACAAATCCATCAGCATATCACAGCAGAGGAAGCAAACAAACTGAACTTGTTTCATCTTATGTTGGGGAGGCAGGGCATCTGGTCAGTGTCTTGTCACACCTTCCTCCCCCCTCCCACTACTACACTTAGGAAAATATCAGCCCACACTACTATTCATAGTGTGAAACATCAGCCTTGTTCAACTAATATTAAACAGAAGAGCACACTCCCACTGGAGTCATCACAAATCAGTTATTACCAGTGTCTCCATGGCTGAGAAAACATGTAATGTTTTACTCTGGAACACTAGTTAATCTGTGATAGTTAATTAATACTTTTATTTGGGGGGGAGTCAGAAACATCACGATTATGATAGAAATGTATATGGATCTAAAGAAATTTGAGGAATTTCTAAGGGGGGGGGGGGGGGCTCAATAAATCCTGGAACCATGTGGTATCGTTTTAAATTTTCCCATAATTGTGTATGAAAATGTTTAAAACTTGCAGCTTCAGCCAGCGTTGAAACTCTTCAAACTGTGCAAAGCAAAACCAGATACAAATCAATCAATGCCAGCCAGCATGTGCCTTACTGAGGTTCCCTTTATTATAACGGCCTTATTTTAAGTTACTGAATTGAATTTATTTACATTCTATAAATCCTAAGCAGGTTAGTACCTTTGGATACAGAACAAGTCAAAATGTTACATACATAAGTACAGGCAATTTTAGCTTAAAAATTAATATAACTTAATTTTACATCATTCTCTATTTACATTGAAGTATTCATCTAAAGAGTAGAAGGAATGAGCATGTAGATAATTCTTTAACTCTGATTTAAACTTTTTAGTATCATTGCCCAAGTTTTTAATACTTTGTGGCAGATTGTTGAACACTTTTATGCCAGTAAA
>NW_019731276.1:386798-428459 GCF_002891405.2 Cryptotermes secundus | reverse complement strand
TGATATGATACCTGTTTTTGAGGTATGATTTGATCCATTCATTAGCTTTGCCAGTTATTCCATAGAAATTTAATTTCGATAGTAAGATATCATGATTAACACAATCGAAAGCTTTTGCTAGATCACAGAAAATCCCTCCCACAATTAATCTGTCATTGAGAGCACTTAAAATATCGTTAGTTAGTTCATAGGTTGCTTTTTCTGTTGTTAGGTCTTTCCTAAATCCAAATTGCTCTTTGACTAATATGTTGTTAGAATTTAAGTGTTCAAGTAGTCTATTATACATAACTTTTTCAAAGACTTTTGAGAATGAAGTCAATATGGATATTGGTCTGTAATTAGAGATGCATTTTCTCTCTCCTTTTTTAAAAAGTGGTTTCATTATAGCGTATTTTAAGCGCTGAGGAAAAGTACCTGATGATAAAGATTTATTACATAGATGATTCAAGGGTGAACTGATGTAAACAGAGCTTGCTTTAAGCAAGCAGCTATAAATAGATTCAAATTGATCAGAACCAATCCACATCCCCCCTTCATTGTAAACACTTCACCCTAAACACCTTTTAATTTCTTTTTCAATTTCCACCCTTGTACAAAAATGATTACTCCAGCTTTTAAGAGATATATGCGTTAATTCTTCAAATTGCATGAAGTCACATTCAAATAAGAAGCTCCAAGCAAAAATTATTAAGCCTTTTTCCCTCTTGTATGGGTACCTAATCCTACACTTGTTATTATCATTACTGCTGTTTTATTTTATTCTTATGAAGAACTTATTACATGAGTACAGGTTATAAGTATTATGTTTTGGACATTATCCATTGTCACAAACTTTTAGATCTTAGTACAGATTATGTTGGCCTATGCGATATATCTGCCTAATATAACATCAAAGTTTTTCACTGTCACCATATTTCCAATTGACTTAGAAATAATACTTCATATCTAACTAACTAAATGAAGCAGAACCCTTCTTGAGAAGCTAATAGTTCCTTATCTAGTCAAGAATCTTCTAGCATTTCATGGAACCTGAAGGTTCATTATCATGTCCACCGAAATCCTGCAGCTGGTCTTCACCCTGACAAATCAAATCCAATCCTCCTATTTGCCTAGGTTTTCCAACTAGTCTCTTTCCTTCAGATTTTCCAGCCAACACTTTGCATGCATTTCCCATTTCTCCCTATGCAAGCTACATACCCCACCGAACTCATTCTCCTTCACTGATGTATTCAGTAACATTTTATATGGAGCCCTAATTACGAAGCTCCTCATTGCATTAATTTTCTCCAGTGCTCAATTACTTTCTCCCTCTTAGGTCCTAAGATTCTCCTCAGTACTCTGTTCTCAAGCACTCATAGTCAATGTTCTTCCCTTAATGTAAGATGTGAAATTTAAAACCCACACAAAAAGACGAATTGTAATTTGCAAATTTTTTTCTTCAGGTCTTTACACAGAAGATGAGAAGGTAAAAAATTCTGAAGTGTCAGGTATAATCATTCCCTGCATTTAATTAGCTCTTAATTTCTTTATGGGTATGATTTTCATTTGTTAGTGCCACTTCCAAGTATTTTTGACTCTGTGCACTTTCAATGGGTTAGCTATTTTTAGCATACTTCCCTTATTTTAAAAAAATAAAAGGAGACTTATGAGATCATCTTTCTGTCTGTCTGCCTATCCCCCAACTTTTCTGCTGCTAGGAACTGGCTCAGTAAACATGTCCCCCCCAGTAAGGAGTACACACTGTATTTATCTGTATTCTGGTGATGAGACATTAACACATACTAAGTTTTCTTTGCATTTACTTCTAGACTATTAGCAAGTAGGAGAGCTTCCGTGTTTCTCTTTATGGTATTTATGTCTTTCCCCAGTAAATGAACATCAGCAGCATGTTGCTATGTTTGTGTCTCCATACCCGATTTCACATTCCCAGCTCCAATGGTTCATCAGTTATGAAGATCAAACCAGAAGCCAAAGAAAACATTCAAAGAGCCTTCCTATTCTTATTTCACTTTCTACAAAACAATCATCTTAACAAAAGTTGCAAATTTTTCCAACATTTCAGGACCCTGTATGATGTGGCATTAGTGTTGCTCCCACCTCACATGTCTGCACATTTGAAATGTTACTGATTGTAGAAAATTAAACAGTACTGCATTTGTGTGGCCTCCAATTGTGTAACAATCATACTGAGTGTTGTGAAAAACAGTCAACTGGTTGAACGAACACATGCACAGACAGTGCAGTAGTCTCATGACCAAAAGGGAATACCGAAAGAGGGAACTTATAGACCTCCAAATGGCATAACAATATGTAGTGGTAACACGAAATATCATACCACCACTACTCATGGAGGCAATCTCACCCATCCCCCTCCACTCTTACTGTCAGTACAATGATTACAAACACTAGCCATAATCATTACAGACATATTACCTGCACAAAGAGGAAAGCAAACTGCCTCTTCTCTAAGACTTTATTCCTGCATTTGGGATATATGACTGACAGTATAATTATTAAATGGATAAAATTTATAGTCTTATGTGAAAGGCAATGTAATTACATATAGAGTTCAACCGAGTGACAAGAACTGGCATCTCCTACTCAGCAGACAGCACAGCCACCAGCTGAGGGATCAGTTTCAGAAAGTAAGTTGGAAAAGGGAAAACTCACTGAGGCCAGAGCTTTTCCAAGCGTGTCTCCAGATGTCTGTGGCTGTGGGACACCAACTGCAGGACTATGGCTGCCACAATAGAGGGCTTGTGCAGGACTCGAAGTGGGAACACCCACCACACCGGTAGCGCCTGTCGGAGTCACCTGTCCCCCTGGGCCAGGGCCTGCCACACCTCCTCCACTCCCACGGAAAGTTGACATGGGGGGAAGACCAGTAGCTGAGGTGGGGAGGAGGGAGGTGGATACAGAGGATGTGGGGTCCTGTTGTACGCCTCCACCAGGAGACATGGCTCCATAGCCCTGAAGCAAATGACACAATAATAATTCTGAAGTTGAACACAAGTATAGAATTCCAAGTTACCACGAAGCTCTGAGCTATATTTATGAACTTTGAAATAAATATTTTCAAGCAATACTCTTTTCTACAGGGGAGATATTTGGTAACTGTGCTTGGACATGGCCTTTCTGCTATGCTTCTGCTATGCACTGCATGGGTTACCATTTTTTCTATTAAGTCAACTGCAGCAATAACATTGTGGGGTGAAGCCTACTGGTCCACTTGCAGTACACCTCTCAGAATTAACATCTGAATAAACGAAAATAGATCCAGCTCCTCAAATGGCATGTTCTATTATAAAATAATGGACAATGGATGAAGACCAGACATTTTGTAATGCAAAATAACACATTAGTTTAGACCCTAACACAATGTTTTTCAATGTTCAGTGAAAAAGGAATGATACTTAACTACTGATTAACTGATTGACTGACTGACTGATAAGGGGTAGGCCATACCAGCTCCTATGGCTGTGACCACTCTTCCACCTTTTGTGTATCCACCTTCTTGGTTAACCCCTTTAGCAATATCACGTTTCAGATGAAGTACAATACTCTGGTCAGAAAAGGAAATATAACCTCTTATTCTGTAAATATCCAGGACACAAGCTCTTTGTTCCTGGAAGAAATACAGAAAACATATCTGTGATCATAATGGAAGAAATCTCTTCTGGCACCACCCACTGTCTGGATAGAAATTACCAAGAGTGTTTCTGAGGCAATATGTCTCCAGTTTGAGGTACCAAACCACGGTGCCTACAAGATGGCAGTCAGTCCCTATCACCAGATGATGAAGCAGATTAGGGTTAAGTTCTACACCAGAAGCAGCTGCACACTCAACAGGAGAGAGCAACAAGGAATTACTCACAAACATAGCGTGCCATAAAAAGTCAGACTCAGGAGCGCAAAGAGATGCCAGACCCCAGGTTCTCAAGCCGTAGGAATTTCGGGGGGGGGGGGATATTTAAATTCTACAAAAGGAGGGGAATACTGATAGAGTAGCATTTTGGACAAACAGATACCACTGCCTCCCTCCCCACAAGCAGTGAAAACCCTCACAATAACACATTAAAAAATTTACAATTAAGAATGCACTGATAATTTGAATTATTTATTTTCATTGCTATTATTACTCTTATTATCATTATTATTATTATCATTATCTTTTACCTTTTCTTTGTTTCTTTATTTTACAGTTGTTTATTTCACATTACCATGAATATTCCAATATTATTACATCTCACTCACCTTCATCTGTATTTCAACTCATGAGTACTGTATTCAAAACAAAAAAGGAAAGTCAGTTCCTTCAAATAAATAATAAAAGCCCCTTAAAACGGAGACCATTTCCTGGGGGAAGAATCAGAAACAGGGATCCAGGAGTAAGAAGCAATAAATGCTGAGAACCACTGCCACAAACAGTTTAGGAACTACATCTGCGAATTAAACTGAATGTAATAAGAGCAACAGAAGTTACATTTTTGCATATGCCACTACTGTTATAGCTGACTGTGCTCACATGTCCTGGGTAATACTCACCATGGGGTCATGTGGGAGGTGCATGGTTGGAGGAAACCCTGCCTGGGACAGGTGAGGCGCTGCTCCCCCTGAGAGTAGTGAGGCAGATGAACCATACCCTGTGTAGGGCCCTGACTGTAGCTGTCCTCCACTGGACCATGGGTCCCCTGCTCCTGACCCACTACCATCTGGAACAGAAGACAAAACATTAAACTCTCATGTGAGCAAGTCAATTAATGCAGCAGTACCATTTTCATAATATTCGCACAAAATCTCTAATTCCTTCCAGCACTATTGTTGTGACAAGTACTACCACCCAATACCCAATAAATGTGACAACTTTTCAGATTCAGTCACAACTGCTGCATAGTTACTGTCTTGGTGTAATATTAATCTACTCAACTTAGTACATTTTATTACCACAGTAAACACAAATTTCTACTGATGCTGACTTTCTATATCACCATTTCTAATTATTCATGGCAGACATGGCAGAGCTCCAAACAACTCATTAACTACAAATTACAAAATTTCCCGTGATGCATCTTCGCAGCTTCTCGAAATTTAATCCAGGAATGCTATGATACAGTATTCCTCAGTCCCCCATTTTGCTGCTACACCTCCATACCGTTGAGAATCTAGTAATGTAAAAATGTTCAAGTTGGTAACAGTGATCTATATTCATTTGTTTTTGTTTTGTATTATAATAAAAAGTTTCTTCTCATCCAATATGGCTGTTAAGTGATATGTAAGCACGACACAAAGAAAATCAACAGGTTATGGGCCAAGATTTGCTCAAAAAATAAAAAAGGAAAGAAAAAAGGAGAAGACAGAAGAAGAATAATGAAAAAAAAATGGTAAACACAAGAGACAGAAGAGGTAACTCTTCTGCCAAAACTGAAGGACACAGACTCATTTCCACTGTGGGATTTTGAAATCAAGATTCTGATGCGTGCAAAAGAACTGATAAACATCGTTGATGGCAGCAACCTGTTAAGTGACCAAGGAAGAGACGAAGAAAATACAAGGAAATGGAAGATGTGAGATGCAAAGTGCCAATACTACATAGTGAGAACGACAGAGAAACACATGAAGACCCGCATTGTGACATGCACAATCACGAAAGAAATGTGCAACACCTTGAAGCAAATTTATCAGCGAGACACCTCTCAACAGAAGTGCCTTCTGCTACAAGACTTCTACAACTTCAAGTATGACAAAACTAAGGATATGATGATGAATATAAGCCATGTGCAGAACACTGCCTTCAAGCTTCGTCAACTGAACCAAAACTTGACGAAAACATGATCATGACAAAAATAACAATTCTACCAGAAGACTACAAACACTTCAGCACCGTCTGGGACTCAACGGCAACCGCGGACAGAACCCTTGACAACCTGGTGGCCAGATTGATGTTGGAAGAAATGAAGTGCAAGATGACGACTAAAGAAGAGGAAAGCATAGCCTTTAAGACAGTAACTAAAACCAAAAGTAAAACCCCCTTCAAGTGTTTCAATTGTAATCAGATAGGTCATGCCCAGATCAACTGCCCCAACAAAGGTAAGAGAAATTGCTCTATCTGTAAAAGGATAATCACTCTGAAAAGGACTGTTACTTTAGAAATAAGGACAGTGATACGAGAAAACAATGTACAGTATGTAAGAAAACGAACCATGCTGAAAACGACTGTTATTTTAAAGATAGGAATAAAAGAAGCAAGGCCAATTTTCTAGCTGAAGCAGCAGAAACCCATGCGAGTGATGCAAGTGAAAGAGACAAAATGTATGTAGTGGATAGTGGTAGCACATGTCATATGATAAATGTGAAGACTGATTTGATACATACTAAGCAGTGTACTCAATGTATAAACGTAGCAAAGAAAGATCAAGTATGACTGCAAAAGAAATAGGCAATTTGGAATTTAAAGAGTGTAGTTTGAAAAACGTTTTGTATGTTCCAGAACTCAGCAAAAACCTGCTGTCAGTGCACTGTATTACAGAAAATGATGGAGAAATGTTGTTTACAAAAGAGAGAGTCCAGATACTCAAGGACAAAAATGTTGTAATCGAAGGAAAAAAGGATGAAAATGGATTATTTGTAATTAACTTCAGAGCAAGGAATGAAGCTATGATGACTCAGCAAGATACAAGTGTAGAGTGGCATAGAGAGCTACGTCACGTAAGTTATGCGAATCTTAGGAAACTACAAGAGATATGCCAAGGGATACCAGAAAGCGTGAGCAAGTGTAAAAATGTTGATATATGTTCAGTTTGTATACAGGCCAAACAAGTGAGACTCCCATTTGATACAGAAAGAAGTAGGGCCGGAAACCCAATAGAGATAGTTCATAGTGATGTGTGTGGATCAATTGATCCCACCACTTATGACAATAAGAAATTTCCTTACGTGCGTGGATGATTATACACATTTTTGTAAGATATACCTGTTAGAAAATAAGAGTGAAGTGTATACTTGAAGGAATATGTAAATGAAGCTGAGTGTCACTTCAATACAAGAGTGAGAAGAATAAGATGTGACAATGGAGGGGAATATAAGAACAACGCCTTGAGAGAATGGTGTAAGAACAAGGGGATTGTAATGGAATTTACTACACCATATTCGCAACAGCTAAATGGCACTGCTGAAGGGATGAACCGTACCATTGTGGAAAAGGCAAGAGCACTGATTTTTGACTCAGGTTTAAGTAAGAGAATGTGGGGTGAAGCTGTATTCACTTCTGCATACCCGCTAAACAGAAGTCCAACAATGACAGTTAATGGAAAGCCAGCAGAAAATTGGTATGCCAAGAGACCAGACCTGGCTGGAATGAAGATTTTTGGTTCAGAAGTGTACACTAAAATTCTCAGACCATTGAAAAAGTTGGACAGTCATAGCAAGAAAGGAATATTCGTTGGACACAACACAAGTGGCTACAGAATATGGGATCCAGATACTGAAAGGACCTATGTCTCCAGAGATGTGACATTCACAAGTAAACCTGTGACAAGAAATAAACAAAAGGAAATGGAAAGAGTGACGGATCTAGAAGACAAGCCAAATACTCCAGATCAGGAAGATAGCGAAATGCAGCACGAACCCGAAGCTGACAACAATGAAGAAGAACCAACAGATACTGAAGAGAATGAAGAAAATGAAAATGCTGACCACAAGGATAATGGAAGAAAAAACAATGGACAAAACGAACATGGATATGCATTGAGACCAAGAAGAAACATTCAACTGCACCCATAGTACTGAGACTATCACACAGAGAGTCAAAAGGAGGGTATGCTCACCTATACATATGGCAAGTGCATGGAGAGGGAAGACAGCGACTTGGATATATGTAAACAAAAAGAAAGCAATGGGCAAGAACATTCTGACCAGTAAATGGGTTTTCAAAATAAAGGATGATGGAAGAGACAAAGCCAGACTGGTTGTGAGAGGATGTCAACAAAAGGAAGGAGAAATAGATTTCAAGGATACCTTTAGCCCAGTTGTTGACATGAATTCTCTTAAGAGTACTGCTTGCCATAGCAGCACATAAGAATATCAACACGCAAACCTTTGATGTGAAGACTGCCTTCCTGTATGGAGACCTTGAGGAGGAAAACTACATGGAGATTCCAGAAGGATACAAGAACACTGGCAAGATATGTCTCCTGAAAGAGGCATTATATGGCCTACGACAAGCACCATCGCAATGGAACAAGAAGTTGACAACCTTTCTAAAAGAAGAAGGTCTAAACTAAAATCTGAAGACCACAATTACTAAGTGTTATTCAATTTAACTTTGTAAAACAGCCGATAATGTTGACATTTTGAAATTAAGGAGGAATGTTGAGAATCTACTAATATAAAAATGTTCAAGTTGGTAACAGTGATCTATATTCATTTGTTTTTGTTTTGTATTATAATAAAAAGTTTCTTCTCATCCAATATGGCTGTTAAGTGATATGTAAGCACGACACAAAGAAAATCAAAACATACGTGGAGTTCAGCATCTTTGCCTTTTACTTTCAAAGAACCCATGCCTCCCAGAAGAAACATAGACAGCGTAAAAGCTTTTGAGAGAGAAAACAGTAATGCAAGGGGGGAGTTTGAGAGAGAAAGACAGTGTGCATGGGAGTTTGTGTGTAATTTACACTACTTATCTTCTGCCTGTCACTTTCCATATCTCCAGAAACTAATAACCACAACAACAGGTGCAAATACAAAAGTTGTTCATTTCAATAAGAAGAACTTTTCATTGTTACATGCATGGATTCAAGTCCAAGTCTCTTATTCTTTCCCAAGAAAAGCACTGGGACTGCAACATTCAATCCACACCCCCATGTGGGGTCACTAACATGTTACAGTTTGTTACATATTTTGCCATTGAGTGGAACCTGTTTAGTGCAAATCAACAAATGCAGTATACCGAATAGTGGCTTGAAAATCTTCCCTGTGAGAATATAAAGAAATTAAATTACAGAAGAAGAAATAAATAAAATAGTTATTATTTTTAAATCTCCCCCATATTCACCAGATATGTGGGTAAAATAATTAAGAAAAGTTCCAACAAACCCTAAATAATTATGTGTTTGCAGACCATGAATAACATACATACAAGTGCAAAAAGGTTTAAATTATTTCAATAAAAAAAACAGAGGTTGGGGGCATGAATGACTGGTTAAAACCACATGGGGTGCGCCATGTTAAAAATGGTGGGAACCACTGCTACACAGACTAAGATACTGACAGCGCTGTAAAATAGGCTTAACCAAATGAAAGTAGCAAAATACTACATACATGCCTATTACAGAAAATTTCTTTTTCAAGTTCAAGTTTAGGCTGTTATTAAATGAGATTGATATATTTTTAAGTGAGAAAAAAAGATCATACTTTACAGTTTACAAGATGGATTCCACAAAATAAAACAATAATTTGCCCCACTTAAACTGTTATAAAGTAAAAATAATATTTCTATTTCAATTAATGCTTCAAGGCTATACTTTCTTCCAGCAGTTTAATTTGGAGCAATGGACAATTACAACTGCAAAAAGAAAGAAAAGTAGACAAACAAACTGATCACATAAAAATCGATGTGATCCACCTTGCTTTCTTACAGGAATACCTTTACCTTTTTATTAGACTCATTCTGTCTTCCCAGCAATAATGATGCTTTCATCCAACTTCAATGAAAGCAAGTGTTACAGTGAACACAGCGCCCTTAGGCGACTGTATAAGCAAACATCAACTTCTAATTCTTAATATATATTTTTAAACTTGGATACGTTTGGTAACAATAAGTAATACGAATTAAGATGTCTCTTTTCTGTCTCTCTCTGCTCAAGTTCTGTCAGTTCAGAAAATAACAGATGAAGGTAATATTTCTGGCTGAATTGCAGTGAAGAAATAGGAATAAAAATTAGAACAGAGAGAAAGAAGGAAAGACAACCCGGATCTGTTATGATCTGTTATGTTAATATACAGTGTATCTAATTCAAGAGTATATATATATATAGTTCACAGTTCCATTAAACTCCAAATAGACTACAGGTCTATAATTGCGAAGACTGAACACTGATCATCAAGTGTATTTCTAGCTAGCTCAATTCTATGCATATCACTACAACTAACTTCTCTGTGATGAATTTTAATGTTGGAGGATGAGGTTGCAGCGGCAGCTATGAACAGTTACTTCTTCTTGAGACACGACGACGTGCAGTCCTCTCTGCTTGGTTTCTTGCTTACATTCCTCTGAAATGTTGGGTGACTTTCAACAAATGACGTGGCCTTACATTCCAGATCCTGAACCATATTCGGGGCACCACCAAATGGACGAGGTTGTCACAGGCATTAGCCTAATTATGAGTACACATCCTATTACAGGCATCAGTAATAAGTATGCTTTGGCTCTGCCACTGCCAATGGCCTTAGCAACACTCTCCTGCTCCTCTACGGCCTCAAAAAGGATGAACACTGAGACTATCTCCCTCCCCCGCGATCAGCCCTTTCCCAGCGATTTCAAAATGTGCCTGCGAGTGCTGACAGGACATGGTAACTATGCCAGGGCTGTGCCAAATATGAAGGTCATACTGCAAGTCGTGAGCAACAATTTTTTGTAAAGTAACATGCTTTATTATTGACAAACCAAACACACCACCTCAATCTACAGACCTTTCTTTATTTTTCCACATAATCGCTACTTCTTTGTACACATTTCTCCCAGCGTTCTGAGAGTTTGAAAATTCCCCTTCTGTAAAATTCCGTTCCAGCCATCCGAAGACACTGACGCACTGCTTTCTGAATTGCCTCCCTTGTCTCAAAACGCTGTCCACGCAGCTGATCCTTCACAAATCCGAAAAGATGGTAGTCAGAGGATGACAGATCAGGGCTATAGGAGGGGTGTGGAAGAACTTCCCACCCCATCTTTGCAATTGCTTCCAATGTGACCTTTGTGGTCTTCAGTCAATAACCGCGGGACCCAACGAGCACAAACTTTCCTATAGCCCAAGTTTCAATCATCTCCTGTACTGCAATGTGCCCTATTCCAAGTTTTTGGGCTACTGTGTCCACAGTCACATGCCTGTCATCTTGAATGATCTCATTCACTCTTTCCTTGTTGCGTTCAGTTGAGACTGTTCGAGGACGAACGCTCCGAGGCTCATCTTCGATGCTGGTGTTCCCATCTTTAAAATGTTTCACCCATCTTCGAACACTGCTCGCACCCATGCACACACTTCCATAAGCACGCTGAATTCAGAAAGCAATGTGTCAGTGTCTTCAGGTGGCTGGAACGGAATTTTACAGAAGGGGAATTTTCAAACTCCCAGAACGCTGGGAGAAATGTATACAAAGAAGTGGCGATTATGTGGAAAAATAAAGAAAGGTCTGTAGATTGAGGTGGTGTATTTAGTTTGTCAATAATAATGCATGTTGCTTTACAAAAAATTGTTGCTCATGACTTTTAGTACGACCTATGTAGTATGTGTTCTGGTCTGAGTACAGTATCAATACTCACCAATGTAGTAAGAGTCCCCATAGAGACCTGCCGTCTTGGGTGAGGTGTAACGTGGTGAGTCCTGCCCAAATTCATCTGATCCATACTGTAACAGAAGAGAACATAAGACTGTGAGTGTACGTACTGCTACCCACTGTCAGACTTTGGTGAATATAATAACTAAAGAGAACTGTGGCCCTAATACAGAAACAGCCTTGTATAAATGTGGAAGCACTGAGAAGCCTAACCAGAAAAGCTGCTCTGCACCAAATTCAAGCTTTATATATGTATCATTTTAATTGTATAGTATTCCATCTGTAATGCAATAAAGTCAATCCTTTTCTTAAAAGACACTAATATATATTTAATTCACTAAAAACTGTTAAATATTTTAAAGGTCATTAACTATGTACATTTGATGTCATTGATACATGTTTCAGCCACAAGGGCCATCATCAGGCAACACTAATTACTTGAAGAGACCACTGCACTTTACACTTTGTACTTAGTAACCTTAGGCACGTTGTTGTTGTTGCACTAAGGAAAAAGTGTACAGTGTACACTTAGACTGGCTTAGACTTAGGCTGTAGACAGATATGGAAAAAGATCATCAGTCTTAATTACATATCATTTACGGTTCATTCTGACGAACGCGCCTGTTAAGTGCACACAGTACACCTTAAATTTTTACATGCCCCTTCTTTGTCGCATTTGTGCATTCACCTAACAATCGGATACCATCAGCACTGACCGAAGCTGATGTGTTCCATCCAATTCAAAACCCTCTTGGCATTCTTCGATCTTTCTACCGCCCAAGAGTAGAGAAGAAGTGAGAAGCTACAGATATAAAGGATCTCCTTGCTTCAGAATATTCTGAACAGTGAATGCGTCACACAAATGTTTGATTCTAAAAACCCCGACAGTGCGCTGAACTCAGTGAGAATTGTGCAAACATGAATATTCTAATCTATTGTGACGTGTTGCGCAATGGAGGACACCCCCTCCCTCCCCAGCAGTGACGTGGCAGCTCTGGCCATGGTGACGTGACGGGTGAGTCAGCGCCCCCCCCCACGCCGCACTGTGACATGGCACGCAACGCCGCTGTTGACACAGGCAACAGCGAACGGAATAAAAGCCGGCTGAGCAGTAAGCGAGGGTCAGTCAGCAGTGAACAGTTAGTGTGTGAAACCCCGCAACAGTGTTATAATCAATTGTAGTTACGACTTGTATGTTGTTAAATAAACCAATTAACAATCCGAACGGCGTCTTCAGTAACAAAACACGTTACACTGGTGTCAGAAGTGGGATTGCACTTACACACGTGATGAACAAGATTCGAACCTAAACACGTGACACTATTCTACCCCTCTCCCCCCCCTTAACCTACGAACTGTTCAACTGTGGTCCATTTTCCTTCAGTATGTGACGAATGCTGAATTACTTGCCATATTACGTCGTCTGGATAGAATCTGTTAATACAGACGCAGCAAAAATTCTCCTAGTTTTATTTTCGCCCGTTCCGAATGAGGCGAAGGAAAATCCATACGGCACAAACTACAGCAGCTCAGCCGGTGATGCAGCTGATGAGACGGCGAGAATATACCGTAAGAGAAAAGTGGGTAATATTTTCTCTACCAGGACGAGAACGGGGTACGCGGTAGCTTAGTTGGTTCAGGCACTATGCTACAAGCCGGAAGGTCGCGGGTTCAAGTTCCGATGAGGTCACTGGATTTTTTTTTTAATCGACAGCCGCACTATGGGAGTAAATAATTTTCCTGGGAAGTAAAGCGCGGCCGGCGCGTACGGCTCACAACCTTACCGCCATCTTTGAGCCGATTGTCTAGATAGTGTGAGACCCTCAATATCTCACGGCCTGTTACAGGGATACCTTTACTTTACTTTAACCAAGACGATAACAGCTAAACTTACAATTCAGTTTTGATGGGAGGGTAAAGACGGCCTGCTTCCCATCTCGTGCCAAAGTGTGAGAAGATGTCTCAATTCACCTCGTCCATGCTAGAAATGACACAGCATGATGAACAGGTATGAGTGCCTTCTTCTGCACTGATATCACACTATGTGTGTCGCTACACAGCACGCAGTTCAGGCACTCTTGTCAGATGATATGTACACCAACGATTCTCACTCAAGAAGTCGGTTATCCTAACAGCTTATTGAGGGTTTCCTCCGGCTACCCAAGTTACTTTGTGACAAGTCATGACTGGCATCTTCCACATACACATCTTCTAAGCATCCACAATCCCCCCCCCCAATATCATTCGAAACTAATATGTAGCCTTACATAAATAAGCTACGAATTAAATAACATAATACGGATTTACATTCCTTGCCATATTTATTGTATTAAGTATGGTGAAGACGATACAGTAGCTTTTCTCTGAGGCAGACAAGCAATCCGGAAATAAAACTACTTCCTGATGAAGTCCTGCATCATGCACATGAAAGCTAAGTGAGAAAATGGGGAACCACGAAGGGGCAGTGTGAATTCATGTTACGAGGAAGCCATTAGCATTATTCGCAGCAAGTCGAAGGCGTATCCAGGCTGTGCTACTAATGGCTAGACAATGACTTAAGCACAGAATGATAATTCAAACTCCCCAGCTTCATCCTGCGACCCTCCTAAATACAACACGACGCACGCCATTACGCCGTGCTGTGTGTGAATCGTTGCACAGAACACCCACCAACGGGCTGCGTATGAGTACGAGTATACGTACAATTTTGTGAATAACCATTTCTCGTGCGGTCTTTCCATCTCCGCATCTATTTGAGGTACAAAGACTTTCATCAGGCCCACAGTTCGTTTTTAATATCTCAAACATCATTTCTCATGAAGAAAGCAGTCTTCTGGGATTTGGCACCGTGTATATGTGGTGTTAACCGACGTTTCGGAGGAACGTATCGCCTCCATCTTCAGGGTAGAAGGAAAAATATAAGAAATCTGCAAGCGAAGAGACCGTGAGAGCAGACTCAGTCTGCTTTTACCGGTTCTCACGGTCTCTTCGCTTGCGGATTTCTTATATTTTTCCTTCTACCCTGAAGATGGAGGCGATACGTTCCTCCGAAACGTCGGTTAACACCACATATACACGGTGCCAAATCCCAGAAGACTGCTTTCTTCATAGTCACCGCCGTGAAAGCCTCAAATCTTACATCATTCCTCATAATTTTTTACGCAGAGCACCAGAAACGCAAGTTAAATCTCATAGCCCCATCAGCATAAGCTTCCCGTACACAATTAACTATAGACGCAGAGAGATTCTATAGGGTTCTGAAGATGGCGTATAACGTTCAGAATTACTGGGGGTTTGGACTTTTCCCATCGTCGGGTATTCTACAAAATAGAAAACACGACGTTTCGGAAATTGAATTTGTTTCCATCCTCAAGTTACGGAGGGAAGACACCTGCTCAGTTGGGTCCCTTAGACCGGAGTTAGCTCTAAGTGACCCAACTGAGTAGGTGTCTTCCCCCGCCATAACTTGAGGACGGAAAAGGGTCTAGCTTTCGAAACGTCGTGTTTTCTATTTTCTAGAACACCGGACGATGGAAACAAGTCCAAACCCCCAGTAATTCGCAGTATAAACGCACAGCCTATTCGTATTCTGATAGAACAGTTAGTTCTGCGAGCGTGAACATGAATTTCGTTGTAAAATGTAAATAAAATCCTGACGTATTCTATTCAAATAAGAATTCTCGGATTTGACATGAAACAACACATAAGCAACTTAAATCCGTAGTTTTATAATCTAGATTATTTATAAGTGATATGCAGTATAAAATACATGGAATATGAAATACTTTGTCTAATGTTCAAAATCATTAGGTCTAGAATATATTTATATGTGACGTTGAGAATTCTGCGAATACTGATCAATACGGGTCAATACCAAAATTTAAACGTAAACTCTAGAAAGGGCCCAACTGTAATAGTTACTGAATAGGGTTTCATACTAGTCTATAAGCCTCCCAAATACGGGTCACCAAGGAATGATGTATTTCGTAGGCACGATGACGCCTCTGGATCCCAAAGTTCCTTAAAATCAAAATAATTAAAAATAAAGAAAAACGCGGGAGGAAATGTTAGATTTCATTAGTTTCATTAGACAGTTTCATTACGTATGCCCATTCTTTCTCTGCTTCAAGTTCATTCAATAGGCAGAGGAAAACGGCAGTCTTCATCATAAAATACGTTACATTATCTTCATTATGAAGTTCATGCAGAAGGCAGGAGAAAATCAGAGCGAATCCACTTCGACACACTGCAAGACAATAATTTACACGTCGGTCTATAAACAGGGAAACGAGTAGTGTATTTAGTGTAGCTCATACAGACTCAGACGCCAAAGTCAAACCGCTTGCAAAACTGATGCCAGAGATAGCTTCGTGTGTCGCTCTTTCCGAAGGGCTCACCGCTGCGAAATTTAAGGTAATCAGTGTCACCTCACTGCAAAAAAATCTGTACCAGGCGCGTTATCTATCACCTTTCAAGAGCGCCCCATTCATGAATTCTTAAAATTAATGGATATGAAAAATTTGCAGGTGTTATGAAATTCTGCTACAAGGGAGAACACCCAAAGCCTTCATTTATTCACTCTCAATCATCGCCAGTCGATGTCAACCAGCGCCACCCCGTATTTTCTTCGTTTCTGTTATCCACTCTACTGCGCGCTTCAATTAGCACTGCCCGTTTCACATTAATTACCAGTCATGACAATACATACATGTACATATATTTAGACTTCCTTCCTATTCATATATGTACGAGTATGTTATCCCCGGTCAACACATCTATGACTGCCATCAAATTAATGGCAAATTCATTTTCCTTCACCGAACGACTTTCAAGGAGCACACAGCTTAATAAAGAAACTGGTGTGTACAAGTAGACTTCCAGTTGCTGAGCCATGAGTTTATTCATCGACGTCTGCCGAGGTTACGCAGCGCCCGTCGAAACGTAAGGCGCTTGTGTGAATGAGGATTGGATAGGATACGGAAGAATGCCTAGGTACCCGCACAGCCCGACAGGGAAAACGCCGCGAAAAATATCAGCAAGGCTGTGAACTGCTAGACCGCGCGTTAGGTTGCAGTTGGACGCCGAGTGCTCCGGTTTAAATAACCGGATGTTCCGGAAAAGCCCGGCGAAGAGAGAAGGGGAGTGGGGAGGAGTGACAGTATTCTGACTGAACCGTCCTAAACGTTGTATTTTCACTTATGCGGTGGTGGCCTATTTACAGCACTTTCCCGATATCTGCCTGCACGCACAGACGAAAACACGTAAGTTCAGGACAGGCATCCTAAGCACACAACTGATGGCCGTGCTTCCAGCCCAGGTCAAGTCATGTAAGATTTGTGGTGGACAAAGCGGCACTGGGGCAGGTTTTCTGCGAGTACTTCCATTTCCCCTGCCAAGTCTCATTCCACCAACGGCTTCACATTCATCATTATCTATCAACCGGGGCTGGAACAACAGGCCAAAGAGTGGCCAACGTACCAAGTGGACGCAGCCTCACCCCAATCCAGAACTGACCACTCGATAGCTACGATCAGTTCCTACGGTGCGTGGGCTACACAGCATACTATCATACTTCCCTGCATAACTGAAGAGCAACGTAATATGCTACTACAGAGCCTTTGGATGATGTGCTGTCTCCCCATCACATCACCCCTCCGCATTACAATCAACAAGCCGGAAGTGTCCGCAGGCCTATAGGAAAACATCGGAAAAGGTCAGGACTAATCCGAGGGTCAGCAAGTCAGCTTTTGCAGAGATATAATGCTGCGTGGTCCGATGTGGTCTGCTTGCTGCCTGTTTCACGCTGGTTCCTTGTTTAGCTTATTCTTCGACGCTGAAGATGAAGGCAAATATTTCCTTCCGAAACGTCGGTTGGCTTTCAACACATGACACGGAGTTACATTCCACAAGTAACCACCGCTGTGAGAACCTCAGATCCTACTGTCAGCATTTATTTTAGCTTTAAAGGGACACAAGCAACACCACGGTAGCTGCCAGTTGTCCAGTCTGATGAGTTCAGGGCCACGAACTGCCATCTCCCAGCACTTCTAACAGATGTCGCTTTTACTTCTGAAGATACATAAGCAAATCGTAAAAAATATGCAGATGTGCCTATCAGTTTGTCACTCCTTGCCGTAAAATGTACGGTATAAGAGTATATCAGGGTAACTGTGGGAAATGGTACCGACATTAAGGATCACCTACAGCATGAGGCTGTCAGGCCAGTACTGCTCCACAGAGACTGAGCTCGAAGCAATGACATGTAGGCCTAAATTATTCGTACGATGCAACAGTAGCTGGTTTCGTTCGTGTGCTAGGAAAATAAATATGGCTATGCTTTTGGTCAAATTTACAACGCTCTCATGGAGGTTATAAAGCGCAGCTCAATTCAGAAAGATTTAAATGAAGAAAAGGGGCAGCAGTTTACACATCTGCTGTACAAAGTTTATATATTCTCTGACTACAGCAAACAATGACAATAGATTCTTGGAACTAAACTGTTTTCGTGTCATCGTATTAAATAAAACCTGCGACAACAAATAACGTTCTCGTGGTAGTGTGTACTAAAGTATCCAATCGAACTGAACCAGCAGGAACATGGCGCGGTCTGTTTCCGGGAGGCATTTACAAGGAGTGCACACTTCATATCCGAGTAGGTGGAATCTTCAGAGCGCCGTCGCCCGTCCGCACAACTAATGAGGCCACAAATAAAACACACAGATAATCAGTCAAGAGGTCAAGAGTGGCCAGACCGACCAAGCGAGAGGGAATTCATAGCTCTGTCGAAATCACCACGGTAACGTGCTGACAGCTGTCGGATTCCAACAGTACTTTGCATATGACGTAAGCAAATGGCTGCGTCTCTTTGAAGTCTCCAGTTTTATTGCCAACTATACGGATGTAATAACAAACTTCTATATACCGTGTGTTCGAATACCAGCAAATCCCCACCCCAACCTACTACACTACGTCTACATGATGTAAACGAAAACATTGTCTTATTGGACCAATATCTTTATTAAAAAAAAAAAAAAAAGGTTTTTGGTGTGAGCACACAATAAAACCGGAAGTCAAAGACTCGATCAATCAACTGCCACTTTACCTCTTATCTTCAATCAATTTAAAAGTCGCCTAGAATATTCTTATATCATGAAGCATTTCACCCCTTTCCATGCTGGGAATTTTGATAAAATAATTTATTTATGCCTTCTCATGACATGACCTTCCTGTTGCTTGAGAAGTACGTGTATAATATATGGCTTGAAATGTCGACAGATAACACTTCTTCTGACCAGTGCCACAGGATGCTGGTCAGATAGGACAGTTTGCTTTCGGCACCGTTTATCTCGTTTGCAGTAGACAAGTGTTACTGCAGAAAACATTTTCAACTTTATTTGCAACGTCACTTCGCGCACAGACAAGGCGACTAATCAAGGCTATGTGATTATACTGGGCAATTAGCATGGGACAGGGAAACCCCATTTTTATGGGCCAGGGATGCCATGCTGCAAGCTTTTTCGATAAAGTAGAACTTCTTACGGGGGCACGCGGTAGCGTAGTTGCTACAAGCCGGAAGGTCGCGGGTTCAAGTCCCGATGAGGTCATTGGATTTTCTCAATTGGCCTAATCCTTCCAGCCGCACTATGGCCCTGGGGTCGACTCAGCCTCTAAGAGAAATGAGTACCAGGAATAAATTAAATAATTTTCCTGGGGAGTATAGCGCGGCCGACGCGTAAGGCTAACAACCTTAGCGCAATCTATGAGCCGATTGTCTAGATAATGCGGGACCCTCAACGTCTGACAACCCTATGGGCCTCCAGGGCCTGTTACAGGGATAGCTTTACTTCTTCGAACTTCTTACGGTGTTTTGTACAAGCTCATATAATTTATTTTATTTTGTCACTGCACTGATGTAACAGGTAAAAAGGTAAAGCAATCTCTGTAATAAGCCATGAAGGCCCATATGGCTTGAGATGTCGAGATTCCCACATTTTCTAGACAAACGGCTCACAGATGGCGGTGTGGCTGTCAGGCTTACGCCCCGGTCGCTCTTTACCCCCTAGGAACATCCCTGGCACCCATTTCTGTTAGAGGCTAAGTCCACCCCAACCAACTACGTTACCGCGTGCCCCCAGTGACAGAACGTAATAAGAAAAATATGGCCGGCCAGGATACACTGGAGATTCGGTTTCCACTGTTCAGTATAATCAGGCGTTTTCTTTATTCGCTTAGTGGAGGATGGAGTCCAACTGGATCCACTCGGCACGGCGGTCACTGATTGGCCTATTGCACCTGCCCCGGGTGATTATGATGATGGAGGAATCGGTGGAATGAAGATTGGCAGGGGAAACCGAAGTACTCGGAGAAAACCCGCCCCAGCGCCACTTTTCCACCACAAATCCCACTTTACACGGGACTGAACCCGGGCCGCCGCGGTGGGAAGCCAGTGACTAACCGCTTGAGCTATGGCGCGGCCTTAATCAGGCGTTTCATACACTTGCGGCAAAATTTGATATGGTCTCCTACCAGTGTTGCATTATACCCCACACACAAGGCCGGCCCAAGCATAAGCATCGCCCCAGGTGACAAGAAATTCTGCAGTACCCCTTCATTAAAAGATCAACTTTCTCAAAGCTTCATCGCAATAACAGGAAACTTCCGTAAGACAATCCGACGAAACCCGTCACTAGTGTCACACCTCTTCAAACAGTTTTATTCCCATTACCGCACAGCATTTTCCAGTTACATACAGGTAACGGTCGTAATATGAACAAATGGGCTGCAGAATTTACTTTCATTCAACAGAAACTCCAAAATGGGTGCCGTTAAATTCGCCGTCCTCTCCGCAAGACTGCGCCGCTAGCATCTCCCGAGCTATTTCTGTTTTATCTGCCGAGTATATTGCTTCATAAAGAACTTCTGCTACCGAACATGTACACGTATTGCTATGTAGTGATGGCAGATAACACCGTGTGTCAGAAGGCTCAATCGCGTATATCGGGATTTATGCCCAGCACATTAACGACGATAAATTACTTTCAGTCAAACATAATTGACGTAAAAATGCCACTGCAAGACCCCTGACATCACAATATCTTCTGTCCTGGCAGCCAAATAACGTTTGGTGCAGAAAGCCATGCGACCGCAACCACATGACATAATATATAAAGTTACGTCTGTAGCAGTTACAAGATTTACCATAACACGGCGCCAATGACGCGTGATGTTATATTCTTCTTCTCAGCCTGAACTGAATAAAACTGGAAATATTTTTGTTTCTGGTTCTAGCAATGCAACATCTTGCATGTCAGTGGTGGGGTTAAAAACCGAACGACGCATAGTAGGGAGGAGGGGGGGGGTTCAAATTGTCATGTTTCGTGGGCTTTATCAGTCTCTACAGGCAGATGCAAGGCCAGTACCTAGAGTTCCGTCGCAACCGCAACAAACTCCGTGGCCCGTAGTCCGCACGCGAACTATACTGACCGCGCGACCGCCGCTTGTCGGCGAAGTTAGTGTCAGATTTAGCGGATAGTGTGTGTCACGTGGTCAGCGCAACGGATCCCCACGGCCGTTAATTTCGATTTTCTGGACCGGAGCCGCTATTTCCTTGAAATAGCTCCTCAATTATCCTCACGAGGCTGAATGGACCCTGTTCCAGACCAACTACTTCTCGGAACATCTGGAAGCGCCGGGAATTGAACCCGGGACCCCTGGATCTGTAGCCGGGGACTCTGACCACTAGACCACAGAGACGGTCACCACTTCCTTCCATTCCCTTTAAAATTTATTTTCACTGGCCATCTTATCATTCGACGCCTTACAGCTACTGACATATACGATAATAAATAATTAAAATACATAATACATAATAATAATAATAATAATAATAATAATAATAATACGCTGCAACGAACATGAATAATGAATTTCTAAGAAGTTCTTATGACGCCACTGGGATGCAGAATAAAACACATTTATAACAGGAAACTACGGTTTCGCTTGCGGAAATGACGTCAAAAATTATAATTCCGTAAATTTAAACTTACATTTGGTGGGCAGAATGTCTTGGCCGGTGTGGGAACGCAAACCAGAGAATTGTAGCAACAAAACATTCTCACTTGCAGCCCTGACTCCGTGTTCGAGTAATCAGCGGCACGTACTTGTATTAGCGCCACACATTAAAAGAGAAAATCCTATAAAATTCACAACCACTCGTATTAAGACAGAAAGTAAACGCACTGAAAGCAAACTATGCCCATTCCTATGATCACGCATCACTAACAAAGATGCGAAGAAACAAGTTCGCTGCGACATTCCGACCAACAAAAATCTACCACGTCCAACCGTACTGCGTGCACTGACAACTGCGAGACTTCACGCCCAACGATGAGCCTTCCATGTGGGTGGGAGAAACCAAGAACAGAAGGAAAGGGGCTGTGATATTGGTTGTCCGTGGTATGGTATTCTCAACCCCAAAATTCCACCCCTTCATCCCCCGTATGCGACCAACGGTACTAAGGAAATTGATCCAAGACCCTCTGAGAGCCACGCGGCCATACACAAAAATACATCGATCAGATCCGTGCATATGTCGCCTGTATAAACTGAATCCAAACAGTCTAGACTCGTCCCTAGTAAATCATATGACGGATCGACTACCGATTCAATACCGACGTTCCAGGGTTCGAGTCTAATCTACAACCGACAACGCCAGTGCGTACAAAAACATGTGTTTTACTGCACAGACATGCCCTTGCAGTTCCAGTATACAATAGAGGTGAACTGATCATAGTGACCGCGCGCTTTCAGGCATGAAATGTCTTCGCCTGCTCGAACACTGGTATCACTGGTTCGAATCCAACTCTAGGCATGGATGTCTGTGTTTATTCCGTGTCTGTGCTAAGTAGCGGTCTTGCGACGGGCTTATCCCCCGTCTAGGGAGTCCTACCGACTGTCTTAGATTGAGAAACTGAAGTGAAACAAAGCGTTTCTTGATGTCCTATGCTCGAAGTGGGAGCAACAGGAGTGGAAGAAGAGAAGACCACGAAGAACAGGGGAGAATGAATTGATGAAATAACTGACCAAAGAGACAACAAAGAATGCAAAAAAGAGAAGGAAACGAAGGAGCCCGGGAGAAAACGAAGAAAACAAAGGTGATAAAGGGAAGGGATATGAAGTTACTGGTTCTTTTCAGTTGCTCCAAAATGACGAAGCAGATGTGAGCATAACTTCCTGTATGAGGTGGCCAAGCTTGTCAACCACATGGGTGCCGGAAACACGGGTTACATTTAATTACCACCCCAATGACACTTCGTCCTCCATAAATTCCACGGATGGAGTGGGTAACTGAGACGATATTGGGACGATAGCGACGTCTGCAGCCTATTTTAGAGCCACATAAAAACTTGGCATGTAGTGACTTAGAAACAGTACATACAATGAGCCTTACCTGATGACAATTGCAAAACAAATGGCAGGGGAATTGGGAGAATTTCAGAAAACCTTCCTCAGCGCAGACAGCCACAAGCTCCAGACTGGAACACTGAACGCATGGGCGCCGTGGTTTCGTCTCCCTGTGATGCATGCTCTTCATTTAGAGAGGAATATTTCAGGCAATAGCGGACATCTGCTGTCAGCAGGCATAAAGCGGGTATCCGCCCCAAACTTCCATTTTAAGCTACAAGTCAGGGGGATTTCGGGCTTCTCACAATGGTCATAAAACTTGCACATTCTGGAAGACGGAAGATACGGATCATAAGCATTGATATCGGATTATTTTCAAAACATAATGAAAGGTTCGTAAGACAGCACCATTAAACAACAAAACTATTCCTACCTTAACCCGTGTATAATCTGACAAAATAACAATTCCCATGGATAAAAAATTTCCGCTTAAATTAATTTTTCCCAAGGTTACCGTGACAGAAATATTTATTACGCCTTTAAAATGTGAAACTTGGTTGGCCGAAGTGGTACGAAAGTAATTTTGATTCTTTTTTCCCCCCTTGGCACTATAGCCCCAGTGGGCCTAGGCCTACCTCCATGAACTCCGTTCACTTCGGTTTTTCTAAATCTTACACATTCGGTAGGACTCCTTGGGCGGGTGACCAGCTCGTCGCAAGGCCTCTCTACCCGTACACAAACACAGAAAAAAACACACACACACACAAACTAAACATCCATGCCTTGAGTGGGATTCAAACCCACGATCCCGGTTTCCAAGCGAGCGAAGACAGTACATGCCTTAGACCGCTCAGCTACCGTATCGGCAGTAATTTTGATTGCAGACGGATATATGGTAGGGGAAGCACGCACGGGGACCGCCACATGAGGACTATTTGTACAGAACGCTTAGAAACACTGCCTTCTGGAATGAGCAGCTGCTCGGAAACTACTTTAGCTGGGTGAGTGCCATTCACCCGACAGCATAGCGCCTGCAGGCAACACTGACTGCTTCTCTCCCGAGCCGACTTACATCCAAACACTCGTCCTATTAAGCGTCGATCATAATTTATTGGCTAGTTAACTGACTTCGTTACACCTCCACTAGGGGTCGCGTCACGACGCAAGTTGGCATGAGAAGGGGGAATACGGAGTGGGTGAACAGTGAAAGCGAACAGCCCAAACATTTGAAAGCTTCGTACAGAAGGGACCATATCGCCAATGTCTCAACACTTCAGCATCCACACGTGATTAAACTTAGGGTAACCAAACGTCTATGTGTCCACAGTCCGTCAATAATGCAACACTTGTTCATTCACCATTTAACACTTAATGCAACATGTTTCGGCCATAGATGGCCATCTTCGGGTGTTTTAATGCGTCTAACTGTTACACTGTTTTGAAGTGCGCTAAAGCCGCGCGCTGCAGTCCACTTAAAAATAACATAAATAATTAGTTAAAATCCATTAATATTTTCTATTAAAATATTTCCTAAAATCCTATTCCACCTCATAAGGGGTGTCGTCCACTTGTTTAGAGTTATGTGTTTATTCCAGAAAGGTTGTTTTCCTGTTCATTAGCCCGTAGTTTTGCTACGTCTGCATCTTGCTTGTGCGTTGTTCCCTCTAGCAGCGTATGGTGCTGTCTTCACTAGTTTGACGCATTAAAACACCTGAAGATGGCCATCTATGGCCGAAACATGTTGTGTTAAGTGTTAAATGGTGAATAAACAAGTGTTGCATTATTGAAGGACTGTGGATACACAGACGTTTGTATAACGATGTGCAACAGGATGCTGAAATACAGAAACGGTGCAGTGGACATAACATATGTTTCAGTGTTCTCCAAAACTTCTGTTCGAAATGCATTTGACGAGTCACGCCTGGGATGCGGGTGCAGAAACGCATGCAAGGTCTTCCTGTCAGAAGCCATTAATGTTGTGTTAGCTTAACCAAAACTGGAATGTGTTGAAGAACTTTAGTGAAACTGTCATTTTATCGCAAATACGTTCAGCGATTCTATAGATGCGGGCAGACGGGCAAAAACATATCTGGCGAAGCTACATGCTATGTTTTTATAACTTTTCGTTACGAACGCGACATCAGAACAGTAAGATGGCCATCTATGGCCGAAACATGTTCACTTACTCCCGGCCTTCGCCAGCGCAGTCACTCTTAGTTTCGGGCACTGTCGGGACCATGGCCATATTTTTGTTCGTTCCAAGACCACTTACGTGTTTTGAAATTAGGCCTCTTCTTTGATAAAGGTGGGGTTTGGTCTTTCTGTGACTTCCTCTGAGCATAATTATGTGCTGCTGGCCTTCGCCAGCTGACTCGTCAGCCTGTACGGCCGCTCCAGAAACTAACGCTACCCTGTATACAAAACCCGATTTCATGTATGTAAACTCCCACGGAGGCCATGGTGAACAGCGGACATGTGTATACTTTCACTCTTCTATGATTATAAAAAGGCAATGCGTGTCAGCGTTCGTGCTTACTCCGCGCTCATAGATGAAACTGGCGTCAGGGAAGCCGGCCAAATGATTTCCCTCATTGCACACATTACATTCTGTTCTGAACATACTTACGTACCTGTTTTATCGCAGACGAGACGAATTATAGCAGGAGGGACACATAAAGGGAATCGTAACATAATACGAAAGAAATCAGGGAAGGAGGTAAAGCTGTGACTGTTGGGCGGGTCTTCTCTATGAATTTGCAGTGGACATTAGTTCACAAAATAGTGGTGGTCCAAGCATATATTCTCGTATGTCTGCGACATTTAGGGTAGATCCTGTAATTCTCTTTAACAAACTACGGGTAGAACAAAATTATGTCTTCTGGGATATAACGCCGTGCAGTCCGCTGAGCCAACAGACGTTTCGGGGAAATATGTACCCTCCATCTTAAGGGTCGAGAAATAAGCCAAGCAAGAAATCACGAAGCAGGTGGCAAGCAGCTTGTTTCTTTCTTAAACTTTACAGATTGCATCCTGATGTGTATAAGATACCTTTATATCTAGCAGTAGGTACCTATGTTAAACGGAAAACGTTCATGTCAATTGTGGTTCTGTTACGAGCAAGTTTTACTAACTGCAAGCTCTACTGAAAATTAATAAAAAAATCACCCCCGTGGTGCACGAACTGCCTTGAAACCATGACAGCTGTTCAGTCGGTCAAAGATATTTCCTCCTTTAACGGAACCCAGAGATACATCGCCGCGTTGGCAAATCCTACGCATGCAGCCCTGACAAAACCTGCATAACCGTCCTCATTTATAGCCTACTTACGCCTTGGCTGTATGGTCCTATACGAACCCTGTCCTCCTTTACTCTCGTATATCATTCTTTGCATCTTACAGCCAACAAATTATGAACCTACAAATTTTCTTCCGCCACTACACGACACTGACCAGGTGTATTATTAAACTGGTCCCACTTTCGAACTACGAGCCACAGTCACGCTATGAAAGTAAACAGATAAAACTGCCTCGCCTTACTTACAACCACGTTCGTACCACGTATCATAAAAGCTCTCCAGATTAAAGTTACTGGGATACACACCAGTTCACAGGGACACAAGGAAGTCCATGCGATAGAAGTATACAAAAAACCACCGACCAATAAAAGAGGGCACGCGTCAGCACAAACTGCGAGTTCGTGACACTTTAGGATATAACTGGGCACCTTGCTTTCAACGAATTCGTCTCAAATTAATACATTTACCGACTTTTGAAGCCTTTCAACATTTCCCACGCGGTGCACATTGGGACATTAAATAACAAAGAAACAAACAAACAAACAAAAACTAGCAACGCCCGCATATCCTGTTGTACATAGCACGTGCAGGATCAGCACCTGGGTTAGTACCCAGGCAATGACCGACTTGCTCTCAGGTTTATGGTCACGGAGTCGTACTAACTGCGAGCTGCAGGCCGCAGGCAATGCAGAAGGCGTCCATCTTGTACCCTGCTTACGCTGTTCGTCTCATACTTCTAGGTCAACAGAGCTGGAGGTGTTGCACGTGATCATCCAAATCAAACAGTTCATCCGTCATGTAGCAGGGCAGTTACGATTTATTTCTAACTTTATGGTAATGTGGTCATGGCTGATGTTTCTAGACAAATCTGGAGACGGAGTGGAGGACAAACACACGGAACTCGATTGAGGCGGGATACACTGCTCACGGTCTAAGGCCTCTGGAGACATCGCTGTTCCAGAACTGCGCACATTCTCGCTTGGTTTATGAGAAGAGACAGCCATCTTTAGAGAAGCCACAAGTTGACGTACTTGTCGGTTACGATACGTGCTGGAGAGGCTGAAGAAAACCACAGAAAGCGCTGCAAACGACTTATTGGCATACTTTATTTAACGACGGTTTCAATTCCTCAGAATACAGACCACTCAGCGACACAAGGATGACTGGAACACCTAATTCAAGGCACTAACCAAGCACATGCTTTGACTGAGGATGGGAAGTCACCTCAGTCGCCACAGATGACCTTCGGACCCACATTTGAACCGCGGACTTCCCGAATATGAAGCAGAAGTACCAACCACTCAATTGCAACGTTCGGTGCCAGGAATTCGGATGTTGCAGTTCCGAATAGGCACCATGTCATGCCTAAGATCGCGTATCAAATGGCAGGGGTTAGATAACCTATGCGTTATGACTAGACAACCCCATTGCGTACTGAAGTTCCAATGCCTCTGCACAAGATCCCTATACCGGCAATAGAGCTGTACCACGCACTCAGTACATTTTTACAGCACTGCGCGCCATTCTGTGGATATGTAGGTGTAGGGTTAGGGTTAATTATGCGTCGTGTCACCAGCGCCCTCACTGCTGTAGCAGGGTATGGATTAACATGCTTTTGTTTTGTTAGCAGTTGATGAACCACATATTTCACTTACTTCAGGGTAGGATGGGGCGATTACTATCAAAATAACAAACGCGGCAAGTGCGCAGCCGTTGTGCTCAATACAGTCTTCTGTTCCTCACTCATCGGTGTGTCTAGGGCGCTGGTTGGCTGTTCCTTTATTGCGACATCTTCATCAGCAGTGCACTTCCACAACATGTGACGTAGTGGCTCAAGCGGAGTGTTCAACTTGCCCCGCTACATTTGTTGCCTGACAGCTGCACTCCCCAAAGCGGGGCCGCAGTAATGTTGTCCCCGTGCTACGCCATGAAGACGTATGGCGGAGTGGACTTACAGAGCCATATACTCTTGACCTCGGCACTAACTGAAAGTGAGTAATCAGCGTCACGCACCGGACGCTTCATCCCCTGTACCCATTGCATAGGAGGCTGGGTGGGCGCCAGAGCCGGTCTGGACAATGTGGAGAAAAGAAAATTCTTGACCATACCAGGACTCGAACTCCCGACCCCTCGGCCATCCAGCCCGTAGCCATTCGTTATACCAACTGCGTTACCCCGGCTTCTTTCAATGCCAGTGGGCGTGCTGTAGATGGTGAGAACGCATGGAAAACAGAAGTCAACTGAGGTGTGGGCCAAAGGCAGGCTATTCCAAGCGTAATAAATGGAAATGTCGGAATTCGAGTATGTGCTAACTTTTATGAAGTATACTCCACACAACTCTTCAAAATCGGATTGCAAAACGTCGTCTTAAATATGCATTTTAGGCAAGTGAGGACGGCAACACGTCAAAGATTGGGCATCACATTGTGATGACTGATGACTAATTAGTTGAGATATGTGTGTGTGGGGAGGGGGGGGGGGGGGGAAGAGACTACCGAGCCTCGCAAATAGAGGCCTTGATCTCACTTCGGTGCAAGGGTGAAAACTGGTTTCGATTTTTTAGAGAAATACATGCGCTGTTCTTTGAAACAATGCAGAGAAACTGGCATAAACGAGCCGGTTCAGAAATTCCACGTAGCGAAATCCTCATGAAATCCGAAGGACTATGGATGCAGCGATGCAAATAATACAAATCCACGACTTTTAGTAGGTTTATGCTGAACTGGACGCAGAATTCGGATTCAGAAACCAAGAAAGTAAACATTCAAGGCAGATGAACAGATTCCCTTTAACAACAAATCGCCTAAAACAGACATGGAAACGGAAAGCGATCGCGATTGCCGACGCTAAACACGGAGGGAACGTGTCAGTGCTAACCTGCTTCAATGCCAGCCAAGTGCGCTTTCCGCCTTTCGTGACAGATTCACAAGCTGCATCTACTGCATACAGACCGCATTCTGAACTCTCTGAGTCACAGAGTCTGAAATGTGTTCGCCTATTTTTGACGATCTTGTGCCTCTGCTCAACGCAGTCCTTGAATTCTTATTCTGAAAGTAAAATCGAGTTTCCGTCTCACCTTCGCTAACGATACATGCCACACAGACACTGAGCCGCAATATGTTTAAGACATTCTGCCAGAGGAGTGGACTGGAGTCATTCATAATCATACAAATGTATCCACATTAGACTGACTTTGGAAGGTTCTTCCCAGCTGCGTGGAAGTGATGGAAAAGCTACATAAGCAAACAGGGATTTTCTCATGCAATTAAAATATTACTCCATTTACAGATTCTGCCATTCGAAGCTATAGAAGCCGAGCCATCAACTGGTAGAACGCTTAATTCCTAGCTCACATATGGCATCTTTATAACCCTTTTCGGCACGAACTCCTGTAAATAAATGTTTAAAATTTCAGTTCCTCTCTCATAATGAGCCTGCATTATAGAAAGAGTTTTGTTGAAAATATAATTTCTAGTTATTTTGCGAATCATAATAAAGGCATACATATAGTCTGTGGACAATGCGTACAGCTGTTTTAATGTTAAAGCAGGCAATACTTAGCGCACAGTAACCACTGCGCTTTGTCCCAAATCATTCCACTTCCAACGAAATGCTTTCGCATACCTAATGGAAAGCACAACTAATTTAATATCCTAGCACCGAGTACAGGAACTGAGGAACTAAAAGAAAACTCCGTGGCCTGTAGTCGGCAAAGTCAGTGCCAACTTTAGCGGATAGAGGATGTCGCGCGGTCAGAGCAACGGATCCCCACGGCCGTTAACCTCGGTTTTCTAGACCGGACAGGAACTGAGGAATCCCACGATACAAAACGTCGATCGGGGAAGCCTGACGGATAATCAAAACTGCAATCTTAACGCCTCGACGACGACGTCAGGAATAAATGGATAGCCTTTAACGTAACAGCAACAAAACGAGGGATAAGAGGATTGAGCCGTTCACGCCGTCCTCACATCAGAGCGGCCACCCAGAGAGGAAGAGCATCTGCCTGTCGTCACACACGAGGCGCCCGCTGACAGATTTAACCAGGTTCAGCACCCATTATTAAACTTCTTCGAAAACACTCCGACAGAAGAATACGCTGTCACTCAACCTACTGACTGCACGGCGAGATGCTGCACAAATGAGAACCACGAAGATGCATTCTTATAATCACGTCGGCCGTTTGTTCTGTTTTAAAGTGACCTCAGTATGTTACCCACACTGACAGGCCAGAGTTCACACAGAAACCCGCGTACAAAGGAGTGTTTAAAGAAATGAGCACCAAAACAAACTGAGCTACATTCGCACTTCTGTCTCATCCAAAGCCATTATTACATACCAAGGAAAGAACAGTGATGAGTTCAGCCTATACACCAACCATCGCTGCAGACTTATTCGAAACAGCTGATTCACAGCTGGTTTCTTGTGCTACACCCGGTGTCTGGAAAAATGAATTCCCTCTATCGACTGAGCCTATTATAGTAAATTTTTACCTATGGACCACGATGAAGTACAGTCTACGAAACGTCATCTCAAACAAAAATTAACGTAATGTAGAGGCAATTGCCAGTCCCACGTTTCATTATTTCTGTATGCATATCTTCCGGAACCTTACTGTCTGCTCCCCGACGGACACAACTATGACACAACCTTACGAGGCTCGATCTCGCTATATTGAACACAAGCAAATCTAAGTGCAACCGTAATCCAGTGACGCACTACTGAATGTCTGAAGCGATGAACGGTCACTGGATCCCAAGCAAAAGTAGATAACTCAGCAGGGAAACATCGAAGCTCTAGAATATTCTTTTCTTCAGAGAACAGCATAGCAATGAGTAAAAGGTAAAGGTAAAGGCACTGCGCCATGGAGACGTATGGGCAGTGGATGTATAGATCCAAATTTTCTTGACCTCGGCACTAACTGGAGGTGAGTGGTCAGCTTTATCCCCGAGGAAAGAGTTCCCGGTACCCACTGTATAGGAGACTGGGTGGACCCCAGAGCCGGTCTGGAAGACATGGAGAAATGAAAATTCTTGTCCCACCGGGACTCTCCCGAGCCCTCCGTCCTCCACGTCCTCCAGCCAGTCGCTGTAATTCAAACGAATAATTTCCGTGGAGTCAATGCCTGTTTAGCATTCATCACAGCAGGGGGTCACCATCTAGCGATCAATGCCACAGATTCTTTTGTTTTGCAGTAGCAGTAAAACGAGTGTTATGAACACTTAAGTAAGGATATAGAGACTCGTATTTCCTTCTGCTTTGAGGTTAAGATATAAAAGTTCTGCAACTTGCATTTCTGTCACGTCCCTGTACTCAGCGTTGGAATGTGCTCACTCAATCAAACTGTACATACACATACAGACATACACAATGCCCCCCCCCCAATGTTGCACTTTTTTCTTATTTCCGTCTCTCTCATGTTCCACTTTTTTCTTATTTCCGTCTCTCTCCTTCTCTTTTCCTCTGCAAATGGAAACACTGCCACAACGGTTTAAAGACAAAGAATAAGAAGAAAAAAAGGTTTATGTTATGTTCTCGCAATACGAAGTCGAGACGTGACCGAAATAATTTTATTTCTTTCGATTCTTCCACCGGCCCTCCTCTAGACAGCCACAGGAAGTTTCATAAATTGGACACTACTATAGCACTCAGACGTAATGCCAAAGCGCAAGGACAAGGAAAGTACTTCCGCTCAGGTTGCGAGTAAAACAAGGATGAGCCATATGGAACCACAAATCAAGACTTCGTAGGTTGTTACAATCGGTTTCTAAGTGATGGAATTAATAGCTAAATAATTCAGTCTTAGTCTGAACGAAATTAAACCGAAGTCTCATTCGCTAATAACCTCCTACTTCCCAAACCACACATCAACTTATTACTCTGACAATATATTTAATATCGGTACATGAAACTGCATAATGTGGAGCTTCATAACTTGTACTCTTCTCCAAGTATAATTAGAAAGATCAAGTCAAGGAGGATGAGGTGGGCAGGGCATGTAGCACGAATGGAGGACACGAAGAATGCGTATAGGATATTGGTGGGAAAGCCAGAAGGAAAGAAACCACTGGGAAGACCAAGGCGTAGATGGGAGGACAATATTGAAATGGATCTTAGAGAGATAGGATGGGATGGTATTGATTGGATTGATCTTGCTCAGGATAGGGACCAGTGGAGGGCTCTTGCGAACACGGTAATGAACCTTCGGGTTCCATAAAATGCTGGGAAATTCTTGAGTAGCTGCAGAATTGGCCGCTCCATGAGTAAGTAAGTACACAATACATTCATACACGATGTTCCTGAATAACGTTACCCCATTAGACTTCCGTTCCTCGGCGTACACCAAACATTAGGGAGCAAGTGGTGCAGGATCCGGGTCTGGTCAAGTGGGATTTGTGGTGGACAAAGTGGCGGTGGGGCGGGTTTTCTCCGAGTACTTCGGTTTCCCCTGCCAATCTTCATTCAACCGAATTCTCCATCATCATAATCACCCAGGGCAGGCTACAATAGGCCAATCAGTGGCCGCCGTGCCGAGTGGACTCCAGCCCCCACTAAGAGAATTAAAAAAAAAATTGGTGCGGGAAGCACGACAGGGTAAGCAAACGGGGAGTCATGAAAAAGGGGTGGGACGGAGGGCAAAAACAACTTATTTTGTTAGAAGGTTCCCGGGCTTCGCCTCCTCTTCTATTTTGTAAGGAAGGTATGACAACGGAGACGCTATAACGGTAACAAGTAGTGGCTACAGATTGGGCCGCAGAATTATGAGTTTCTAAATTAATGGCGAACTGCATAACTTGGAGGGATAATTTAGCTACTTTTACAGCAGGCGGGGAAAGGGGGGAGGGGTATTATTTGACTCGAAAGGGTTGGATGACAAGCACGAAGCAGCACAGCATTTGCTTGAAGAGTGAGAAACCCCGTGTTGAGACGGGCGGACACGCCGAAAGTAGCCTGCAGCCCGACAAACAAAAGAATATGGGAGCTGGTTAACGTTTCCCTAGCGCATGTGCTCTCACTTCACTGATAATGAGTTACACACACACACACACAACAGTATCTCAAAACCTGGATTATGTATAAAAATATACGAAGAGGACATCTGTTATGCTAATACACTGGCCTGCAAATCTTCTGCTCTGTCATGGCAGTCGCTAGTCGTATAGACCTTACGCTGTTCTCTCCGCGGACTCACAGAACACCCAAAGATGATATTAGCGAACGGGCTCAGTAGCCACGATCCTTGAAGCGACGCACAGGCCTAAGCACTGCCGTAGATTTTCTGGTGTGAACTGAATCCTCTTCTTCCTATGCAAGTCAATGTTAAACTGCAATTTGTTATTCCTTGTACATGCTGCATAAGGGGAACTCGGCCACATCTGCCCGTTAATTACAATTTTCTCTGCTGGACAATAAGAACCGACTTATCGAACTAACCTGTGTCTGAATTGCATATTTTTCGCTTCCATGAATATTTAATTAGTGATTGGATGGGCCCCAACGCCGGTATGGAAGCTGTGGCGAAGACAATATCTCTTACCCTGCTCGGAATCGAACCCCGATTTCCGAGTCGCCCAATCCGTACTCTAGCCTTTATACCAACTGGGGTATACCGAATATGACATCTTTATCAAAGAACTTCAAAATTAATTCAAGTGAATGTAAATTATACAAATAGGAATGCTCACGAAGGAATGGTCTGATCCGACATGTCGAAACCTGCCCGGATTTTTTTTTCACTGCAAGAGTACACACAACAAAATCCACTGTCAAAATTTTAGCTAATAATAGGCACTGCAAGTATTTTTTAAAAATTGCCGAAGTACTCGTTTTTTCTGTACGCGGAACCGCTTGTACCACAGGTTTGTACAACCCCAGCCTAGGCTGTGAGTTGTGTACTGCTCTGCTAGGGGTGGACATTTCTCCAAGGGTTTCCAGGCTACAATATTGGCCATGTTCAGCAATCTGTCGGACTCTGTGATGCCCCGAAATAGGAAGCGAACCCACCGTTTCTGTCCGTCAGCGGAGAAGTGCAGTTCTGCACACTGTTGCAGTCTCTTGTCAGCCTGTTCGGCGACAGTACAAAACCTAAAACCTTTACAACTTCTCTGCACTTTGTTATTTATGCAAGATTCCTGTATAGAAACGAAAAATTCACCAAATATTTCGCCGGCTGTGGCTACATTCTTCCAAAAACACATACACGTATATGAAATCCTACGGACTTCCCAAAATCGTGTATGGATATAGCTATATTTTAAATGATTCCTCAGAACTCAGCGACCCCAATGACAGTAGGTCGCGCTCCACACAGAAACCATGCTTTAAAATAGTTCAAACTAAATAAAAATTAAAAAGTTTCGACATAATTTGATGTACCAGGTCTGCAAAACCGAGGTTTACTGCAATACGCCTAACAGATTGGGCCCTGCTACATCTACACGTACATGCAGAAGGGAAGGAGGGGGGGTTGGGAGGCACCTAACAAATCATTTGGAAAAGTGGGTATTCCAGTCAGCAAGCATGTACAAAAAAAAACTTTAATCTGCACAAGTTGGGTCCGAGGCCACTTACACGTGTAAGTGGAATGTTCAAAAGCAGATCTCCTTAAGACCAAGAATACTGCACTTTCCACATCATTCTCAGAAACAGACGGAAGCCGGTAAGACTGCATCACACAGAGCCATCGCGCGCATAAGGCGAGGTTAAGTAAGGACAACCCGCCCTAGTTATAACGCGCGGAATTAGAGTTGGCACCGAGGACAGCCCGGGCTATAGGCAACCCAACCTACCTTTACACCGTGTCGTTACTACAGCTCCAAAATCCGATTATGTTTCGGTAATGCTAGCCGCTCCCTGACATTTTCACTCATAAAAGCTGTTCAAGAGATGGGCTTTGAAGATTTATGGGCAGTTAACTATCAGCCAACAATGAAAACCAAAGACATTTCAACTCGGGGCGTCAAAATTCTAAACACTACTAATTAAATTCACGGTTTAAGTTTAAGGTGCATCATAACTCAACCTATGACACAAAATATCGAAGGGAAAACTATCTTCGATAGTTCTGAGCAGAAATTAATGTCGTGTCTTATCTTCTATAGCCCGACTTCAAGGACTTCGGATAGATGTTTGACACGGGGAAATATACTGCGGAAACAAAGAAGAAAATTTCTGATTTTTCTAAATAGCTCTTCAAATATACGTCAAACTTCATTTGTACGTACGCACAGCGAAACTTGAAGGAAGCACACTGCCAGAGAGAGGAGCATTTCGACAATTATGTACTTCATTATCAATTATTTGTTACACACCCCATTTTAGCGTTTCCCTAAAACTCAATTTAGGCGTATTTAAGATTAGGGTAGTAAGTACATTAATGTACACTGCCGGTACTGTCCACGTGTTCACTGTCAGTTTACGGTACGGCGATAACTGGATGATCAGTTTAAACGAACGTGGAACGAAGGAATTTCGACATAATTTGAAGTACTTTTAAGGCAACTTCTATCGGACAAAGGAAAACCTCAGAAAATAACCTCACTTAAGGTAACTCCAAGGGCCAAGACCTGAACGTGGAACCTCCAGAATACGGAAGAACAGCGCCTCCCATTTGACTACAACGTTCGGTGAGACTGTTCAGATAAAACATAAAGCATCAATACCTTTCACCCCAAAACAACACGTAGGCTGGCCAGCTTACGGAGCCCGTGTTCAAAGCGGCCTGGAATGGACTTAATCCAGAGTGAGCTGGATCCAAACGCTCGTTTCCTATTTTTCTAAGATCCGTTATAATATTTTCTTTCATAAATGACTAAGTGCTCAAAATGGTTATCCTCCCTCGATGATTCCTGACGAACATTCTGCATGCGTTTCTCATGTCTCCCATGCATGCTACGTACCCCCGTACCCCTAATACCTCATTCTGCTTGAGTCAATAACCGATACGCAGGCCTACAAAATTATGGCTGAGTTTAAGTAATTTTTTTCCATTTTTTGGTAATCTTTATTTCTTAGGTCTACATTTTGTCCTTGGAGTATTCTTCGCAGGGCACATTCCATCTGCTGCTCCTCCCTCAAAAGCAGAAATTAATCGCTAGTGACCACATAAAAACAGGTCGACCTTGATCTCTAGTTTCATTTTTGACAGGTCAAGAAAATATACGTAGCAAAGTTTATCGCACTAAAATGTGGCCTCGATTTGATCATGAATATGCTGATGTGCCTCTGTCGTCATTAACGCCTGAAACGTTGCCACATTTCAAAGAATGTATACCAGTTGTCCTATAAGGGTTACAATTGTGGGCTACAGTATTAAACCATGATTTTCGTATAATTCCCACGAAAGTGCATTTCTGGGAAATTCGCAAACCAACAAACTGGAAAGAAAATAAACAATGTAAGAGGTAGAGCAGAAGAAACGAACCATTATTTGAACTTATACTCGTATTTATTGTGTGACCTCGAACCCTCGTGGGTTCGAATCCCAGTCAAGGCATGGATGCTTGCGTTTACTCTGTCTGTGTTGCCGTGCGTAGGTACCGGCCTTGAGTCGGGCTTATCCCCCGTCCAAGGAGTCCTACCGACTGTCTTAGGATTAAGAAGCGTTACAGGGATGGCCTATGCTCAAAGTGGGAGCAACAGGATAGACAGACATCATATCATAATGCGGAGATGGAAGAGAAAAAGACTGCAGATATTTTGTGTACCTGCCTGCCCTCCAACGAGTTTCCTGGTATTTAACAGAAAAGGTACAGTCCACTCACCAACGTGAAAGACTTAAAGCTCACAGTCGAAAAAAAGTTTCGAACACGTCTACCTCAATGGAATAACGGAAAGGGAAGGAGAGAAAGGGAGAACCAGGGCTCAAACTGTGTACTTCTTCAGTAACTGTGCAGTGTACAGCACTTTCAATTTCTCGCTTTATGACTTAGTTCATACACGTGTGCGATATGTGCACTGGCTGGAGAAGAGGAGGGCAAGTAACTCCCCGCCCGGACTGTACAAAAGTAAGAAGGTAAAGCTATCCCTGTAACCGGCCGTGGAGCTCAATAAGGCTGTGAGATCTCGAGGTTCCCACATTCTCTATATAATAGGCTCACAGATGGCGGCAAGGTTGTCAGCCTTATGCGCCGGCCGCACTTTACCCCCAAGAATATTCCTGGTACTCATTTCTGTTAGAGGCTGAGTCGACCCCAGGACCATAGTGCGGCTGGAAGGATTAGGTCAATTGAAAAAAAAATCCAATGACCTCATTGGGGCTTGAAGCCGCGACCTTCCGGCTTGTAGCAAAACAAAATTGAAGAAAGAAGATTATATACCAAACATTCAGATCAAAAACCAAAATCATGTGGCTTCATCTGTTGCAATACAGATAAACTCTCGGACGACCAGAAAAAAGAACATTCTTACAAGCTTAAATGTACGTTGCTAAACAAATTTCCTTCCTGCCCCGTCAAGCGGAAATAAATCCTGGTGGAGCCCGCCTCGAGGCCGAAGTCTACACGTATGTAGGCCTACCTGCAATATAATTCACTTCCCCCTACAAGTAGTTAGTGTCAGTGTAAAACTGAAACATGTTGAGGTCTCCATTTGGGATGTCACAAGCATGCTGAATTGTACCAAGTGCCATTCTGTCATCTTGACAAAATCGTAGTCGCAGCGCAGTATCCAGTGTTATCAGTGACATGTCGGAACGGCTGTAGCTCTATACATCACGAGATATCGAACACAGGCAAGCAAAATATTATGTACGCTGGATCACAATACCAGTTATGACGTAAACAGTCCCTGGCTACTTAAGCACTACGCTATAAAGACACGTCGACGGAGGCTAGTATAGCTTCACGCAATCTAACATCAACTTCAAAGCTGTCAACATCGCAAGTTCGCGAGCTCGACCCCGGTGAGGTTACTGGATTTTTCAATTTACCTAATCCTTCCAGCTGTACTATGGTCCTGGGGTCGACTAAGCCTCTAACAGAAACGAGTACCAGGAATCCCCTGGGGGCAATGGGCGGCCGGCGCGTAAGGCTGACCTCACCCCCACCTGTCAGCCAATTGTGTAAAAATTGTGGGAGCTTAGACATCTCACAACCCTGTGGGCCTCCACAACCTGTTACAGGGATACCTTTACCCTTTCTCTTTTGCCTTTACCAACACCAACTTACTCCACTGGTAACGCAAAACTAGTGTTTTGGGATCTCACAGCGGTGGTTATTAGGAGTTCTACCTTCTGGAATACAACGCCGTGTAGTCCGCTAAAAGTCAATCGACGTTTCGGAGTAACATGTCGCCTCCATCTTCAGTGTCGAATAAACCAAGAAAGAAACCAGAGTGAAAGCATGTGGCAGCCGAAACGTCGGTGGATTTTCGACTACAAGGCGATCTATCCCAGAAGACAGAACTCAACATATAACTTCGTTATCATAAAACAGCCTGGCATTCAAAAACTGGAAACAAAAATTCTGTCAAAATTCCAAAAGGAACTCAATGAAGCATGAAGTAATTTTAGAAATTTCAAAGAGTTCCTTTCCATGGATGACGTGATAAAATTCTAAGACACTACCATCTTTATTAGAAAACGAGTAACGATAAGCATTTTATGAGCTGCCGAAGGCTTGAGTGGTGTAATTTTGGATTCAATCCCATTGCCGGATTATAATGAAAGTCACACATGACTGCAGTATGACAGGGAACAGAACTTGTCAGAAGCACGTAACTATCTACTTAACTAATTGTTTGGTGTAAATCAAAGACAGTGATAAAAAATAAGCATAAAGTAAACACGTTTCTAAACGAACATGTTTACAAGATATATCCCTTGTTACAAAAGCAATAAATATAACCCCCAAGAACACAGGTGATGTGACAATGGTTCACGCTCCCTTGTGCAAGACCTTCTGTTATCTAATAAGACCGTCGGTATGACGCGGTTAAAAACGTGTCCTCATCTGCCGAACGCACATTTTCCGAATGCGCTCTTTCGCGAACCACACATCTTTAGCCCCTATGCTCATTCACTGAGAACACAAATTTGCCGGAATTTTGCTAATTATCTGGCAAATGTGTAACATCCACTGTAATGTATCTTCCACTCTTGCTTAGCCCGACAAGGGTTTAACTGTTTCAGAAAAAACACCGACTGTCAATTACAGAACAATGTCAGACTCAAGATTCGTTCCACTTACAAGCCTGCATCCTTAAGGGGCACATTTATTCCTTCAAGGCCTCTCTAGGTATGTAGGTGCAATGTCCCATACATTACAGTGTTACACATAACTAGATACTGCCTTACGAGGACAACAGTGGGCGTCACAAATGAGGTTATTGTGTAAATACTAGTAAGGCAGTGGACAACTGAGCGCAATGCTTGTCAGCGCTACCACATTCAAAGCAATCGAAACAAAAGATCGGAAACCGGAGCTGTACAGTACGAGGTAAAAGGTAAAGCTATCCCTGTAACAGGCCGTGGAGGTCCATAGGGTTGTGAGACGTCCAGGCTCCCACCTTTTCTCTACACAATCGGCTCACATATGGCGGTAAAGTTGTCAGTCTTACGCGCCGGCAGCTCTTTATCACCCAGGAAGATTTCTGGTACTCATTTTGTTAGATGCTGAGTTGACCCCAGGGCCATAATGAGGCTAAATGGATTAAGTCACCGAAAAAAAAGTCACCTCGTCGGGACTCGAACCAGCGACATTCCGGTTTGTAGCACTGTGCCTCGTGCAGTATGAGGGAGTATAACAAACTAAATCTGCATAATCCTTCATACAAGCTGACCAAGTGAGCGGATGCCTGTGCCATACTCAAGAAAAATTCATACTTCAAGATCAAATAAAACGGGCGCTATTAAAATGTGTGATGACGTCACGTGGCCCCTTAAAACCCCTAGCAGCCCAGTTATAAATATCAGCAGCAAGGCTTCTTATAATGGACCGACACTACTGCTCATTCCGAAAACACCTTTCCCTTACGTAACAGGAAATTATATACGCTTATCTGAAACATCTCTGGGGTCGTGTCGCCATCAAATGATAGCGAACACTGTTGCGTGGTCGTCAGAAAGTTCCTACGTTCGACGTAGTTCCAGCATTGGATGGGAAACGAGGGTCACTGATAAGACAAATGTGTATGCTTCCACAGCCCTCAAAGACAAGCTATTTTACGACGGTGAATTCAAAATACAATAAAGCTGTTTATAAGTACACTTGAGCATAAGCTCCCTGCCATGAAGGTGGAGAAAGCTGGTAGACATCAAACCGCGGTGAGTTCACGGTCGCTCTGCCCACAGCAAGCGTTGGGTGGGCCTCAGCGCGGTTCTTGACATGGCTACGAAGAGAGAATCCCACTCCACTGGCTGTCTGCTCTTTAAACACGTCGGATATCACACGTAATCTCTGAATTAAACATAATTCGGGTAGTCACTTCCCATCACCGGACATACAACCGACGCCAAACAGTTTGCATGCAAAAAAAAATTCTCTTCTGGATTTTAAAATGTTTCCAGTTGCCGTTTCACATCGAGAGTCTGAGTTATGTAACTGTCTCCTAGTGCCACTTGGGTGACTGGACCTGAGATAGGCGGATAACAAGATATTTAATGTGACACACTGAAAGCTACGAGAGAGAGAGGCTCCACTGAGCGGGAACAATACTAAAAACTTCTTCCAAATATGTTGACAGGTACAGTTTATACCAGTTCAATTTTAGGGGCGTTTCTATGTATCGTAGTCAAGCAACCGAAATTAAACCAATGCTAGTGACGTCCACAAGTGATGTGACCATCTTCCGCAAGACGGAAAGACATTTCGCCCCTATTCACAGTTTTTCTCGTGGAAAGTTGTCTCATTCCCTTCCGGGTTAAACAAATATCTGTGCAACGGAAGAGGACGCAACCTCTGCTATAGTCTGATGGACCACAAGATCAGTGCAGTCCAAAATATTTTTACACGCTCATGCTAGTTGACAACCGCCTCTGTGGTCTAGTGGTCAGAGTTCCTGGCTACAGATCCACAGGTCCCGGGTTAGATTCCCGGGACTACAAGATTTTCTTAGAAGTAGTGGGTCTGGAATGGGGTTCACTTGAAGTAATGGCTCCGGTCTAGAAAAGCGAAATTAACGGCCATGGGGATTCGTTGCGGTGACTAGGCGACACCATCTATCTGCTAAAGTTGGCAATAACTTCGTCGACATGCGGCGATCGCTCAGCCGGTAGTTCGCTTGCGAACTAAAGCCACGGAGTTTTTTGTTAGTTAACACGCTGGCTACGGGCAGGACGGATTCTCTGCAGACGAGAGATTTCTTTTCGGTACCAAATCCAGATGGAATCCGTGCCACGGAGAAGGGGCCTGAGCGTGCAACTGACCACTCAACTAGCGGTGAACTAACAAATGTATCGAGCAGTAGCCCCCCCCCCC